>NC_079450.1:8802157-8849657 GCF_903798145.1 Danio aesculapii | reverse complement strand
TTTTTTCTAATAATCTTACCTTGTCTATTAAATAATAAAAACAACACAATGACTAAACCTGAAAACCTAAATATACAGGATGTGGAATAAAAAAAAAAAAATCTAAACTATTAATAACAAATACTAGTGATATGCTTGATAAACTAACTTGTTTTGTGGACAATCTGTACAACATCAAAACTATAAAGGGTATCATATAAGTATATATGATACCCTTAATAAAAATAAGTATCATAAATAATTTAATATGTAATTATGAACAACTCACTTTGTGAATATTAGATTTAATGGCCAACATGACATTTTTACAGCCTCTCTTTGGCACAAAATCAAGGTTTCATAACTCATTATTAATATTAAATATATTTTCATCAGCAGCCATATCGGATTGTATCATATCGGATCGTATTGGATCATATCATATCATACTGTATCATATTGTATTGTATCGTATCATATCATCACATCACATCATATATCACACCACATCATATTTACTAAATAATAAAAACAACAAAATGACTAAAACTAAAAACCATGAATATACATAATAATAATAGCAATAATAATAATGATGATAATAATATTAATAATAATAATAATAATAATAATAATAATAATAACAACAATAATAAAGCAATCAAACAATTAATACAACTCCTACTAGTTATGCTAAAATAGCTTATTTTCTGAATTATCTGCACCTTAAACATCAAAACTGTAAATGGCATAATTTTAATACTAAATAAGTTTCATATCAACAAATAAATAATTAATATCAAGAATTGCATTTCAACTAGTAAGAAATCAATTCTTGATATCAACAATTAAATTTTTGATATTAACAATTACCTTTTTGATATCAAGAACTGAATAGTTGAAATCAAGAATGTTGATTGTTGATATCAAGAATTAAATTGTTGATATCAAGAATACATTTCCTGAGAATGGATAAAAGTCAAAACGGCTGGCCATAGTCATATCGTATCATATCATGTAATATATCATATCATGCCATGTCATATATATCATATCATATCATATATCATTCATTCATCATATCATATCATATATCATTCATTCATTCTTAGTGCCTTTATTAATCTGGGATCACCACAGCAGAATGAACCGCTAACTTATCCAGCAAATGTTTTACGCAGCGGATGCCCTTCCAGCCGCAATCCATCACAGGAAAACATCCATACACACTCATTCACGTTCACACACACATACACTACGGACAATTTAGTTTACACAATTCACCTATACCACATTTTTTTGGACTGGTGGGTGAAACCGGAGCACCCGGAGTAAACCCATGCAAACACAGGGAGAACATGCAAACTCCACAAAAACGTCAACTGCCCCAGCCTAGGCTTGAACCAGCAACCTTCTTGCTGAGGCGATTGTGCAACCCACTGCGCCACCGTGCTGCCCCATATCATAAATCATATCATATATCATATCAAATCATTTAATGGATATACATTGTGATAATAGTATTTATGATAATAATAACAACAACAACAACAACAACAACAACAACAATAATATTGATAATAATAACAATAAAAATAACAACAACAACAACAACAACAACAATGATAATAATAATAATAATAATAATAATAATAATAATAATAATAATAATAATAATAATAATGATGATGATGATGATAACAACAACAACAACAATAATATTAATAACAATAATAACAACAACAACAATATTAATAACAATAATAATAATAACAACAACAACAACAACAACAATAATAACAACAACAACAACAACAATGGTAATAATAATAATAATAACAATAATATTAATAAACAATAACAATAATAATAATAATGATGATGATGATGATGATGATGATAACAACAACAACAACAATCATATTAACAACAATAATAACAACAACAACAACAATATTAATAACAATAATAATAACAACAACAACAACAATAATATTAATAACAATAATAATAATAATAACAACAACAACAACAACAACAATGATAATAATAATAAACTAAATCCAAAAAATAATATAAAACTACTACTATGCTAAAATTGCTTATTTTGTGGATTATCTGCACCCTAGACAACATCCAAACTGCAAATGGCATCATTTTAATACAAAACAACTATTAAGCATAATTGTGAACATAACTATAAACAACTGACTTTGTGAATATTAGATTTAATGGTCAAAATAAGAATTTTTCAGTATATCATTGGCCCAAACTCCAGGTTCCAGAACTAAATATTAAATATCTTCTGATCAGCTGCCATATTTCATGTTGACTGAGACAAACTACTGCTACATTGTGCTTTCACTAATTACACTCAAATATCAGCTTCAATCAGCTCCTTTTGTAACCATCTCTATTATCAGCAGTCAATAACAAACCCTCTATGAGAGTGTGTGACTCCCGGAATTATTATTTCAGTGGTTGAGACGCCAGAGTCTCTTTCAGACACGCGGTTTGGCGAGCTTACCAAATCTTATAATACAGGTACAGGATATTAGTCAACAAATCAATATAATGCATTCATTGCACGATTAATTCTGACAGGTTGCTGACTAATTGGCTCTTCTGTTATTTCTTAAACAAGAACAGTGTGGTTTGATCTTCACACAATGTCAAATATATCTAAGATTAATTTGCATATGTGCTGTATTGAAAGTTAGATATTTCTCATCCCTGATGACTTCTGAAATCATCTGAATTCAGATTGTTAGGTAAAAGTCTCTACTATTGTCATTTTTACTGGCGAAATTTAGCACAATGCTAGGATAGCATAGTTTAACACATTGCTGAAATGATTTAGAACACTGCTAGCAGATTTTAACATGAATTACCACAGCTAGCATAACTAAACTGATATGTTTAAACATGAGCTAGCATGTTTGTATCATGGTCTAAGTTTTAACATGTAGTCTACCTAGCATGCACAAATATCACATTTTTTAACATCCCTACTGAAAAAACAGCTTAAACCAGCCTAGGCTGGTTGGCTGGTTTTAGCTGGTCAACCAGGGTGGTTTTAGAGGGGTTTTGGCCACTTCCAGGCTGGTTTCCAGCTTTCAGTCTTAGCTGGTCAGGCTGGGAGATGACCAGCTAAAACCAGCTTGACCAGCCTAGCCAGGCTGGGAGCCCAGCCAAAACCAGCTTACAGCATGTCCAGCTTACATCTGGCTCCTCAAGCTGGTTTTAGCTGGTAATTTTCCAGCCTGAACAGCTAAGACCAGGCTGGAAAAGGCTGGAAGCCAGCCTGGAAGTGGCCAAAACCCCTCTGAACCAGCTCCACCAGCTTAAACCAGCCAACCAGCTTAGGCTTTTTTGCAGTAGGGATGTATTGTGCATGCGCATCGCTACCATTATTTAACACCCTGCTAGCCTGTTTGTAAAATGATTTAACAATAATAACATATTAGCACATAGCTAACATGAATTTCTATGTTTTAAAGTGATTTATTACACAGCTAACATGAATATATATTTAACGTGCTTTAGCACAATGCTAACATGTTTCTATTATGATCTACCTCACTTCTAACATTATTTACCACACTGCCCATATGTTAACATATTGATATTGATTTAGCCCAAAACTGTCTTGTTCCCAACATGATTTAACATACTGCTAACATGTTTTAATACAGAATAAGGTATGAGTGCATTGATAACATGATTTAACATGCATTACTTATATGATTAACATGAACATGTTGTAGTGCATGGTTCATGATCTACTTAATTTTTTGCTTTGCTTAAATACATTGCTAGCATGATTTATGTAATGCTAACATTTCTAACATGATCCAACACACTGCTAACTTTTTTAATCATATTGCTAGCGTGGAAGATGTCTCAAAATGGAACATGTAATGTTGATATACAATTACTGAGTAACACTGAATTTAATGTTTCTAACATAATTTTACACATTGCTAACATGTTTCGAACATGATTTAGCATAATGATAGCATGTTTCAACACATTGCTGACATGTTTCTACCCTGTTGAAAAAACTGCTTATGACTGTAAGGTATAGTTTTGATGCTTGTTCTCGCTGGTCATATGATGTTAAAGAGCCCATATTATAGATGAAATAGGGTCATATTTAGGTTGTAAGGGTCTCCAACAACAGTCTAATATGCAAGCAAGGTCAAAAAACACTTTGATGGTCTTATAATATGCATTTATTTTTACCTAATTATCCCAGCGACTCCCATATGAATCGTTCAGCGATTCATTTGTTCCCAACCCCCTCCTCAGCGCGAAGCTAATCTGCGCTGATTGGACCGATGACAGCCTGCTGCGATTGGTCGACAACACTGACAGGCTTCAGCACGAGGCAGAGTGAAATGCCCAGCTGCTATTATACAATATAAAAGTAGTCACAGTGCATACACGCTTCATAGTGGATTTTGGCTGCCAGTGGGTGAATGTAAACAGACGATGGACTAGAAAATACTGACGACTAACTATTTTATTGAGCAAAAAGTCCAAGAACTGGCGAGGAGGTCACAGTCTTCTTGCTCTTTTCACACACACACACACACACACACACACAGGGCCTGCGCGTCCATAGAGAAGCGGCTGAATAGAGAGGGCGCGGCGCTCAGTTATATACGCGAATACCCGTGCGTTACACACACGAGGAGACACAGACACACACACACACACAGAGGGCCGGCGCGTCCATAGAGAAGCGGCTGAATAGAGAGGGCGCGGCGCTCAGTTATATCCGCGAATACCCGTGCGTTACACACACGAGGAGACACACACACACACACACATACACACACACAGGGCCGGCGCGTCCATAGAGGAGCGGCGCTCAGTTATATCCGCGAATACCCGTGCGTTACACACACGAGGAGACACAGACACACACACACACAGGGCCGGCGCGTCCATAGAGGAGCGGCGCTCAGTTATATCCGCGAATACCCGTGCGTTACACACACGAGGAGACACAGACACACACACACACAGGGCCGGCGCGTCCATAGAGGAGCGGCGCTCAGTTATATCCGCGAATACCCGTGCGTTACACACACGAGGAGACAATAATATTGAGCTGAAATATTTTGAAACTTGTCCGTTGCATGTGTGTAAACAGCTGACGATCCGTAATCAAAGCGGCACGCGTCGCGTTTTCAACGTGGCTTTACACGCGATATGAGAATATAAAGAGTTAACCTGATACAGTACACGCAGTTACAAGTAACAAAACACAACTAAATACATAATTTGCAAGCTAGAGTAAACGAGGCAATAATTTTAATCGCACTTACTTACACTTGTGAAATGGGGGTAGAAACTGATTCATGATGCACTGATCCATCAGTCTTTACTGATCCTTCCTTTAACAAACTGATGAAGTCTTCTTTGAAAGCATATAGTTTTCATAAACACTCAGAACTGCTCAAGGCTAGGCTATATTGCTGATGTTTCATCTTTGATTAGACTGTCCATAATATCCATCTGCACAGCGTGACTTCATTCGACCAGTGTCTGTGTGTGTCTCTGTGTGTGTGTGTGTGTGACTTTTTTTTCTGTTAGTGGGCGGGGCCGCAGGTTTCAAATCTCCCGGGTTTGCGCGCCCAACTACTTGTGTTTCGTAGCTGCGTCATCGCGAAACACCTAATGACTCGTTATCAAGACGACTCGTTTGAAGCACTATGAGTCGACTCTTTTATAGATGAATCAATAGTTTTAAACACTGTACACTTACAGATTTAAGCCTTAGCTGGATATTTCACTTTACTTAGAGCTATGTTACACACTACAGGGAAGGGCATTTTCAAAAACCCATAATATGGGCTCTTTAACAACAAGCAAATGACTATAAGAAATTAGCAAGTGACCAGCATTAACTAGCAAACCAGCATTAAAACATACCTTACCTGCTGAAAAACCAGCTTAAACCAGCCTAAGGTGTAAAATGACAAGCTTAAACTAGCTTTCAGTCGGACCAGCTATGACCCGGCTGGAAACGGCTGAAAACCAGCCTGGAAATGGTCAAAACACCTCTAAAACCAGACTGGTCGACCAGCTAAAACCAGATAACCATCCTAGGCTTGTTAGCCTGATTTTTCGGCACGGTTACCAGAATATGCAGTTTTTTTTCAGCAGGGAACACACGGTTAGCATGTACTAGCACAATGCTAGCAGGTTTGTAGCATGATTTATCACACTGTTAAAATTTTAAAACATATTGCTAGTGTAGTAGATGTCACAAAATGGGACCTGTAGTGTAGGTATACTGTATACATGTTGTTAACAGTGTGTGTTGTAGATTTATTACTACAGTTAGCATGTTTCTAGCATGATTTAACACATTGCCAACATGTTTATGACATGGTTTAACAAATGATAGCATGTTTCAACACATTGCTAACATATTTTTAAAAAAAAATATGTCTACCCTGACAAAAAAACAGCATATGCTGGTAAGATATGTTTTGGTGCTGTCTATGCTGGTTCATTGCTGGCCATTTGATGTTAATGACAAGTAAAGGACCACAAGGAACTAGCAAGTGACCAGTATAAACAAACCAGCATAAAAAACATACTTTACCAGCATATGCTGTTTTTTAGCAGGGAACACACAGTTAGCATGCATTAGCACAATGCTAGCAGGTTTTAACATGATTTAACACACTGTTAACATTTTAAACATTTTGCTAGCGTCGAAGATGTCCCAAAATGGGACCTGTAATGTAAATATATGCAAATGCTGAGTAAAGTTGAGTAATGGCTGATCCATTTTGTTAGCAGTGTGTCTTGTAGATTTATTACTACAGCTAGCATGTTTCTAGTATGATTTTACACATTGCTAGCAGGTTTATTATACGATTTAACACAATGCACCTCACAACACACTGTTAACATATTTCCAAAAATCAATATATATCTACTCTGCTGGGGAAAAAAAACTGCATATACTGGTAAGGTGTGTTTTGATGCTGGTTTATGGTGGTTCTTGCTGGCCATATGATAAGCAAAGGACCAGAAGTAACTAGCAAGTGACCAGCACTAACCAGCAAATCAGCACCAGAACAACACACCTTACCAGCAAATGCTGTTTTTTTTTCAGCAGTAAACACTCTGCAAGCATGTATTAGCACAATGCTAGCAAGTTTGTAGCATGATTTTAGCATACTGCTAACATTTTAAACATATTGCTAGTGTGGTGGATGTCATACAATTGGACCTGTAATGTATATTTGCTAAGTAAAGTTGAGTAATGGCTGATCCAGGTTGTTAGCAATGTGTGCTGTAGATTTATTACCTCAGCTAGCATGTTTCTAGCAGGATTTTACACATTTTTAACATGTGTTTAAAAAGTAATGGCGGATTTATGTTGTTAGAAATGTGTGTTGTAGATTTATTACTACATGCTGGTCCTTTGCTAGTCATGTGATGGTAAAGACAAGCAAAGAACCAAAATGAAGTACCAAGTGACCAGTATAAACTAGCATACCTTACTTACCTTACCAACATATGCTATTTTTCTTAGCAGGGTACACACTGCTAGCTAATTTTAGCACAATGCTAGCAAGATTGTAGCATGATTGAACACTGAAGAAAGGATTAGCACAATGCTAACATGATTCTAAAACACCTTACCACACTTTAACACATTATTGAATTATTCTTCACGTGCTGCACTGAGGTCAGTCCTGCAGAGAACTGATAAATTAAACAGGATTCACGCCGCATGGAAGAAAATGATCAGAGCTCGACGCTAACTAGAGGACTCAGCCTTGTCAACTTTTAATGGTTTATTAGCTCAAGGAAATGGCACTGTTGTTGGCAAGGCAACCTCTTTCTTTCTCACCACGGAGAGCGAAGACCATTAAAGCGAATCCGCCGGACATCTTTACAGCTGAGGTCGCCATTGTGATCTAGAAGGGTAATAGTGAATGGCTGTTCTTGTCCTTCCCAATCTAACAGCGCCTCTAAGGTTTTATAGCGCTGTGCATCTGTGTGTTAGACCAGCGAAGAAATAAATCAGTGACGGCTCTCAGTGAGCTTTCTTTTCTAAAATGAAGAAACAACAGTAGAAGCTATTTTTAACTGCTTTGGCTACAGAAGACTAAAAAATGCATTTTTTTTTACAAACAGAACAGCAAAAAAGCAGAGGTGAAAAATAAGCCAAGCAGCACTGAAGGGAATGTGATCGATCTTAATGATATGAAGCAAAAATATTTTGTAAACAAGGTGGGAAAAAAAGCTAACCCTGTACTCAAATTCTTGAATGAATGAACTGCTCATATAGTATGTGACCCTGGACCATAAGACCAGTCATCACCAGACCAGAGAAGTGTCAGTTTTTGGACATTGAGATTTATACATAATCTCAGAACTGAATAAATAGGCTTTTTGTTTATGTGTGGTTCGGTAAGACTTGGTCAAGACGCAACTGTGTGAAAATCTGGAATCTGAAGGTTATAACATGCTTAAAATCCAAATTAAGTTTCTTAGCAATGTACCAAGCAAAATTTGAGTTTTTAAATATTTACAGAAGGGAGCATACAAAAGATATTCTTGGATAATTTTTACACATTTTTTAATGTATTTTGGCTACAGTAAAAAAAAAAAATATATATATATATATATATATTTTTTTTTTTTTTCCTCAGGTTTCTGTGTTTAGGTTTCAGTTGTTTCACTTTTATTGCAAAGAATAAGAACTGAACTCAAATATAGGTGGGCTGAGAAAAATGCTAATTGTACAAGAAAATTTCAGATGGCACTTTTTTTTCTCAACTCTTCATATATACTGGACAATTGACCAAATACCTTTTATTTCTTGCTTTCCTTCCTTCCTTTTCTGAAATAGACTGCGCCACTGACCAAATAAAAGCTGCTTTAAAGTCCAGCTCAGAGCATGTTATTTATGTGCCTATGCATACTTGCTTACCCATTGCTTTATACACACAGGACGTACAGCAATACACAAATATATTCACATGAGAAAAAAAAATGTAAGGATTGAAATATAAAAAAGAAAGATTATTTTCTACATAAATATAAAAACCACTGCCTCCATGCCTTCATCTCAGGTTTTTTTTTTCAGTTTATTCATGACAATTCGCATTTGTATAATGTTATTATTATTATTATCACTATTATTTATTATATGCATATTTATATTTGTTTTAATAAAAATTAGTTTAGATTTGTCCACCTGTCGGGTTTTGGAGATGTATGCATCACTATAGGGGGCATAAGAATCGGATGTATGTCTGGATATAACTTCGTTATTATTGATCATTTATTAGTTTGCTGGAAATTAGAACTAAATTTAGTTTTTAAACAAATCTTTGCCCTTAAACTAAAATAATTGTGTAGGCTAATGGATGTCTTCAGTGAAGTGAGTTTCTATCGTTTACTTATCCACGGAAGTAAACGGGTAAAGTGAAGAGCAAAAGTAAAGACAAAGTAAAGAGGCCGAATGGAGGATCGTTCTTTATTCTCGCGCTGCAGATGGTCTATTTAACTGTTTTCTTGTTAGTGAAGCATTCAGTTTATCCATTTACAAAGTCCGCCATGTAAATAGCAAATGCATCATGGAGCGACACAGCTGACTCTTAAAGGGAATGTGGGATGAGACTCTAATTGTTTTAATGCATGTTATGCTCAAAACACACCCATAACTTATTAAGAGAATAAGCACAATCATGTTAGACCTTGCGCCGGGGCGCAAAGCATATTTTTCCATCCTTAAAATAGCAAAAGTGGACTCAGACATGCCCTTAATGCTTTTGCACCATACGCTTTAGACTTTGCGCCTATAGTAGATCATTAAAATAGAGCCCTGTATGTTTCTTCAACAACAGAGAGGCTGAAAGTGGATTAGAGACTGTTTTTGGCTACACTAAACATACATAAATAACAAGAAATGCTCAAAATGTAGAATTTTTCTCAGGCTTTGGAGTTTAGGTTCAGTTGTTTTACTTTTATGGCAAAAAATAAGTCATTTAAATTGCCTTTAACATGAAACAACTGAACATAAACATAGCTAATTTTAGAAGAAACCTTCAGATGACACTTAAAGGTTTTGCATCTGAACTCTTCATACGGTATGTACTTCATCTCCAAACTACTTCAGAGCTGCCGTGAAAAAAAAGCATTAAACACTTTTGCTTAAAATAATTTAATCAAATCATTTTCTCAGCTATCCCTTTTACAGCAGCAGAAATTACGGTAACATTTTATTTTGATGGTCCAATTGAGTATTAGTAGACTGTCTGCTTAATATAGGTTGATACTGCTCCTTCAACAGACATATGACTGAGTTTAAGAAACTTAGCAAGTACATGTCAACTTACACTAACCCCAACCTAACAGTCTACCTATAATCTAATGAAAATTAGTTGGCATGTAGATGCAATGTAACCTAAATTCAACAAACGGACCATCAAAATAAAGTGTGACCGAAATGACACATTTTACAAGTCAGTGATAAACGTCAAGGTCGAAAAGCTGCAGACTAGCCTATAATATTATCCTAGTGAGGTGTTCAAGCATAAGGAAGCATCAAAAAAATCAAGTCCACACCGTATGTTTCTTCAACATCAGAGAGGCAGCAGGTGGATTAGAGACTAACTAGACCTCAATGCTGACAGACTGATAGAAAGAAATAAAAAGGCCTGCAGCCCCATCCACAGGGAGGCCCGGTGCTACGCCTCGATGCTGGCACACTACAGAACTTCAAACACTCGCAGACAACACGGATATAAACCCCCACCGCTTTGAAACGAACCCGGTGTCAATTATTCAAGGCAGCGCAACAGACAGTAACACCAACAATGACAAACATTAGTGCGAGCAAAGCGTCGGAGAGCTGAAAGTTGTATTGGTGCAGTTAAAAACTCGGTGACTCATCTCTCTGGAGTACGATTCTTCCCAGCATGTTCCTCGCTACTAACCCACCAGGCTAGCCGCAGGCAATGTTCACACACCCCGGCGCGACAATGAAGGAAAAGTTTCACACTGAAAGAACTCTGGAGTTGAGGATTTACATGATTCTTTGCCCCCGTCTTGACTACTGGCTAGCATTATTTTAAAGTGAGCATATTATGCTCAATTACTGTACAAGCTCATAATATCATTTCTAGGGGCTGCTAGAATATTAGAGTTTAAAGTGCATTTATTTCACTCTTTCGGTTTCCATGTTTAACAATGCAAAGATGGGTTAGTTTGCTCAGTCTGTTTACAGTGCTTCCGGAAAGTATTCATAGCGCTTCACTTTTTCCACATTTTTTAATGTTACAGCCTTATTCTGAAATTGATTAAATTCATTTATTTCCTCAAAATTCTACACACAATACCCCATAATGACAATGTGAAAAAAGTAAAAATAAAAATAAAAAACCTGAAAAATCACATGTACAGAAGTATTCACAGACTTTGCTGTGAAGCTCTAAATTGAGCTCAGGTACATATTCTGTTCCCATTGATCATTCTTGAGATGTTTCAGCAGCTTAATTGAAGTTCACCTGTGGTAAATCCAGTTATATAAGGTCCCAGGGTTGACAGTGCATGTCAAAGCACAAACCAAGCATGAAGACAAAGGAATTGTCTGTAGACCTCAGAGACAGGATTGTCTTGAGGCACAAGGCTGGAGAAGGTTACAGAAAAATTTGTGCTGCTCTGAAAGTTCCAATGAACACAGTGGCCTCCATCATCTGTAAGTGGAAGATGTTGACAACCACCAGGACTCTTCCTAAAGCTGGCCGGCCATCTAAGCTGAGTGATCAGGGAGAAGGGCCTTAGTCAGGGTGGTGATCAATAACCCGATGCTCACTCTGTCTGAGCTCCAGCGTTCTTCTGTGGAGAGAGGAGAAACTTACAGACGGACAACCATCTGTGCAGCAATCCACCAATCAGGCTTGTATGGTAGAGTGTCCAGACAGAAGCCTCTCCCTGCCTGGAATTTACCAAAAGGCATCTGAAGGACTCTCAGACCATAAGAAACAAAATTCTCTGTAGACCATGTTGGTGGCAGCAGCATGCTGTGGGGATGTTTTTCAGCAGCAGGCAGGAACCTCTCAGGATAGAGGGAAAGATGAATGCAGCAATGTACAGAGACAATGAAAACCTGCTTCAGAGTGCTCTTGACCTCAGACTGGGGTGACGGTTCATCTTCCAGCAGGACAATGACCCAAAGCAAACCGCCAAAATATTATTGGAGTGGCTTCACAACAACTCGGCAAATGTCCTTGAGTGGCCTAGCCAGATCTAAATCCTTTTGAACATCTCTGGAGAGATCTGAAAATGGCTGTACACCGTCGCTTCCCATCCAACCTGATGGAGCTTGAGAGGTATTGCAAAGAGGAATGGACTAAAATTCCCAAAGACAGGTGTGCCAAGCTTGTGGCGTCATATTCAAAAAGACTTGAGGCTGTAATTGCTGCCAAAGGTGCATCAGCAAAGTATTGAGCAAAGGCTGTGAATACTTCTGTACATGTGAGTTTTCAGGTTTTTTAAAGACATTTTAAAACATATTTTTTCACATTGTCATTATGGGGTATTGTGTGTAGAATTTTGAGGAAATAAATTAATTAAAAAAATGTGGAAAAAGTAAAGCGCTATGAATACTTTCCGGATACACTGTATATTTGGTCATCCTCTATGAATTGGGTAGATGGACAAACTGTCATGCCCCTACAGTAGATGTGGCTCATTTATGGATAAAAAGTATTTGTTTTACATGTACCAAAAGAGCAGAGAGACAACTGGTTTGGGTGTGCAGAGCTCTCCTGGAGAGATTTCAGACAGGGCATTAGGGATATTGAAGACATAATTTATAAATTTATAAAGTATATTAAATAAAGCTCAAATTCTGTTAAGATATTTTGTAAATTACCTACCTTAAATATATCAAAACCTAATTTATGATTAGTAATCTGCACTACTAAGCACTTGATTTTGATTAAAAGGAAATTACATCAGATTTAGATGTTTTTATACACTCAGATTTTGAAATAGTTGTATCTCAGCCAAGTATTGTCTTTTCCAAACCATACTGTAAATCAGTGGTAAGCTTATTTGTTTGTACACTCACAGGCCACTTTATTAGGTACACCTGTCCAACTGCTCTTTAATGCAAATTTCTAATCAGCTAATCACATTGTAGCAACTAAATGCATTTAGGCATGTAGACATGGACAAGGCGATCTGATGCAGTTCAAACAGAGCATCAGAATGGAAAAGAAAGGTGATTTAAGTGAATTTGAACTTGGCATGGTTGTTGATCTGAGTATTTGATCTGATGTTCATGCACAACCATCTCTAGGGTTTACCGAGAACGGTTCGAAAAAGAAAAAATACTGAGTGAGTGGCAGTTCTGTGTGAGCAAATGCCTTGTTGATGCCAGAGGACAGAGGAGAATGGCCAGACTGATAGAAAGGCAACAGTAGCTCAAATAACCACTCGTTACAACCAAGGTATGCAGAAGAGCATCTCTGAATGCACAACATGTCGAACCTTGAGGCAGATGGGCTACAGCAGCAGAAGACCACACCAGGTACCACTCCTGTCAGCTATGAACAGGAAACTGAGGCTACAATTCACACAGGCTCACCAAAAACTTTTTAAATAGTCGTTTCTCAGTCAAATATTGTCTGTCTATCTAGCATTAACAAAAAAAAAAGAGTGAAATTTGGTAAAAGCATGTGGCTGTGATGTGCATTTCTCAAGTTTGTGTCGGAAAACACTACTGGTTGGGTTTAGGGAAGGGGTGCACCCATAAATCAATACAGGGCTGATATATTATGCACAACAAGGCAGCCAATGAGCAAACGTGGCCCAGTAATGTATTCAAAAAATACTTCAAGCTGATGTAACCCTGTCTACTTATTTCACAGTTCTCAAAAATGTAGCCCTGGGCATGTATCTCCAATGAACCTGGGTTGTTATTTGTAATAACATACCAGCAGCATTATAATGTATGATTTGGGAGTGCAGGGCTAACCTGGAGATTGAGTAAAATATATAAACAATAATATTTGAAACATTTTAGCATATCAATTCAGGAAGCAGAGTGATAATAGAATGCTGGTTTAGTTCAGTTTAATACAAATGTCACTGTTAAAGAACGATCTGCTTGAAGAGCAGCTCCACTGATCATAACCAAGCCAGAGGCAACAGTGGCCTCAAACCAAAACTCTACCGACTGACTGATATAGGAGAAACCAGGCTCAGTTGGGGGACCAACAATAGTGAAACAAGAAACAGGAAAATAAAAATAAAAATCCTGGATGATAAAGTGTGTCATCTTTGCTGACAACTCGACTACATGCAGTATTTTTGGCCACAAAGGGCCAATGTCATTCAGTGGATGGAGAGATGGAGAACAGATAGACAGAAAGATGAGATACAGAACAGATGAAATAAAGTTCACTTTGTTATGGAGTCATTAAATTTGTGGATGAATAAAATGTTGGATGTATTAATGGGTGGATGGACAGACAGACAAATATTTGGATCTGCATGTCTGAAGTTATTTCTTATATTTATACACCTTAATGTATATAGTGCCAAGATCTTGGTATAGATTGTGATTTGATAAACAGATAAATGTAGTGGTCAAATCCTGCTTTTTTCCACTTCAGCTCTTAACAAAGGTAAAACTTGTTCTTTCTAGAAAAATATGGAAAAATTAATGCATGCTTTTATTACATCTAGGTTGGACCACTGTAACTTATTATATTTTGGGATTAGTCAAACAGATTTGTCCCATTTGCAGATTCAAAATGATGAGGGCAAGGCTTTAAACGAGTACCAAATCGTGTTTATTTTAAAATTCTTCTCTTGGCTGTTAAAATCACTAAATGCTTTGGCATCTTCTTACCAGTCAGATTTGCTGACTGAACATCAGCCTGGTCAGTCTCTTCGGTCATCAAACCAAAGACTACTATGCAACTCTAAATTGATCCTGAAATGCAGGGGTGACTGCATTTGCAGTAGCTGTTTCTAAATTTGTGGAATGCTCTGTATTAGATTTGTATCTGTTTTTGTATCTAGGTTAAAAACTTACCTTTTTTGATTTGGCATTTTATCAGAGAGAATTGTTGTTGACATTCACTTAATTATTGTGGAAAGCACTATATAAATAAACCTGAATATTATAATCTGATGGACAGTTTTACTAGTACTAATCTAAAGTTTGGTTTCAGTGAGGAATTAAAAACAAGCATATAAAGTTGCCATTGGCTATGTCAAATCTGCAGCTCCATATTTGGGTGGACGCACTCATTCGATGGATTACTGGAGGGACGGTTTTCCCAGTGTTACAAGTTTGTCCAGTTAGCTCGCCATGTGCATTGGCAGACTTGAGAAGCAAACAGGAGTTGACAGCAGTGACATGGTTTGAGTCCGGCAAAGAATGGTTCCAGAAAGTGGGTATGACAAAAACAAAACCCAAATATCAAACAAGCAAGTAAATAACAGAGTGAGAATTTGGTAAAATATGAAAACATGATAAAAATCTTTTCTGTTTCTGGATTGCTTTTTAAAACTGTTGGTTGGGTTTAAGGAGGTTGGTGGGCGCTGGTCAATCGGTGCTTTTGAAAACACTTGGTTGGGTTTAGGGAAGAAGGAGCGTAGGGTCAGTCGATCGTTCAGTTGGTCAGTCAGTCAGTCGGCAGCATCATCTGGAGGATTTACATAAGAAGAGCAGGCGCGAATGGCATTCGTGAGAGAAATTTGAGATCTCAAAAGGCGAACACATCGGCCTCTGGTGGATTCGCAAAAACAAAAACTGCAGAAAAACATAGCTCCTGGAATGCATTTCGTGACCTCCGGAAATGTATATAGGGTTATGTTTTCAGTATGAGCCTGGGTTGATTTTAACAGTACTAAAGCTTGTCTGAGTAAGAAATAGAAACAAATAAAGTCGCCATTGGCTTTGATGAAACTGCACCTCCACAAATAGATGGATGCACTCATTCAGTAGATAGATGGACAATTATTTGCATGTCTAAAGTTCTTTCTTTTATTTGTACACCTCAAGGTATAGTATCTTTCTGATTTTGAATGTAATTTCAAGAGTTCACACTTTGCTGATGATTGATTATAAAGCTTGTTTTGGAATGCTGTCCAGGGAGACAGCCCTGAGCTCATAAGATCCTCGAGCCTGGGGCTCCCTCCCATTGCAGGGCGAGAGGGGAGTTTGATCTCATGTAGATCTCTAGAACTCCCCTGCTGTAGCTAATGAAAAGATCGTGATTGCTCTTAAGAGATAATTACTTACTAGGTGCATGTCTATGGTGGCGATTTGGATAAGTCAATTAACTTAAGTTGCATGTTTTTGGACGGAGGGAAACCCACATGAGCACGAGAAGAACGTGTAAACTCCGCACAGAAACGTAGACTGGCTTGGTAAGGACTAGAACCAGTGGCGTTCTTGCTGTGAGGCAACAGTGCTAACCACTCGGCCATCGTGCCACTCATCTAGGAAAGGAGGAGGAGTAGGGGTGGAAGGGGGGATTCTTTAAAATGAAGATGGCTGTTATATGGAACTTAGGGTATTTATAATGGCTTAGGAATCGTCTGATAGGTGAATCATAAATTGAATAATGTGGGACCAGCCGCAAGCAATCATAAGCACGTGATCCTCTCGAAATTAGTTTATAAATAAACTTCGCATAATTGTAAAGCTGCTTCGGAATAACAATTGTTGTGAAAAGCGCCAAAACAAATCAACATGCATTGAATTGACTATGACAATCCTATGGACAATTTTAATAGTAGTAATCTGACTTTTTCCCAGCATGCTGCTGGGTTACGGCTGAAAGGGCATCTGCTGTGTAAAACAAATAATTAAATTATTAATGAATAATTGTCAGTTCATTCCGCTATGGCGACCCGTGATAATTCAAGGACCAAGATGAAGAAAAATGAATAAATGAATGATGATCTAAATTTCAATTTGAGAGAGAGAAATGGAGACAAACATATAAGGGTGCCATTGGCCCTGACAAAACTGCAGCTCCACACGTGGGTGACTGCACTCATTCGAAGGATGGATGGATGAACGGATGGACAGACGGAAATTGATTTACCCTGAAATTGGGTTTGACTTCGAAGAGCACAAAGGTGGAACAAGAGATGGAAATGAACGTGTTTGGGTGATGGAGTGTATGACGGCTTTGTTGAATCCGCAGCTGCACACGTGGGTGGCTGCAGTCGGCGGTGTTTGATGCGACACAGGCCTGCGGGCACATCCTTACACTCATGCACACAGCCCCCGTACCGGGACAAGCCACGCGTCCTAGGGGCCAGATTTCTGTGCTCACGCTCTCTAAAACATCTGCCACCAGTTTTAAGGGGGTGTGAATGTTGGACTGTTGACAGGAAGCACGTTGGGATGAGTGCGAGCAATACTACTATACAGTTTAAGTCAGAATTATTAGCCCTCCTGTTATTTTTTTCTTTCTTCTTCAAATATTTCCCAAATGAGGTTAAACAGATCAAGAAAATTTTCACAGTATTTCCAATAATATTTTTTCTTCTGAAGAGAGTCTTATTTGTTTTATTTCGGCTCGAATAAAAGCAGTTCTTAAGTTTTTTTAAAACTATTTTAAGGTCAACATTATTAGCCCCCTTAAGTAATATTTGTTTTCAGTCAGGGGTCTCAAACTGCTGGCCCACAGGCCATTTGCTGCCTCCCTCCTCCTCCCTCCAGAACCGATGTCAAAAATATAATGAGAGTTGGCCCAACAAAACATATTTTTGAATCACTAAGATTGTTGTGCAGCCGCATATAGCCACTTGTGGTTTTGACCCCCACCTACTGGACATTTAAAGTACTATACTATATATCCGGGTTACTTTTGGTTTCTCTTAAGCCTGGTTTATACTCGACGCATCCGCTAATTCGCTTGAGTGCGAACGGTGAATGTGACGCCCTCGCGGAGTGTGCGGAGATTCACTTTGGGTGCGCGTGACATTATTTCGGCTGGAGGAGCGCATGCTTTTTTTTGAGACTCGAGCGAACAGTGCGCGTGGCGCCGCGTTTGATTTGAGTTAAATATGAAACACTGAAGAGATTTTATCTGAAACACGTACGACTGAACAGACATCTTTATGATCCGTGATCATAGAGATAACCAGATGATCAATAATTCTTGGCTAGAAATTGCAACAGCCGTGGGAAAGGAGGAACGTTTTTGAGGTTTGGAAAACCTGAGGGATAAGTTTGTTAAAGCCAAAAGAGGCCATGGCAAAAGTGGAGACCCAGGTACACAATTACAGAAATATGTTTTTTCACCATTCATAGGTATTACACTGATGTATTTATTACAGTTTTGAATATAAAACAATTTAATAGCTACAAAACTGTAATTAAGGAACAAATTACTTCTTTGATAACTGGAAAAGAATATTTGAACCTATCGGTTTACAATATACTGATGGCCTGTTTTTCTGGGCTTTATTGGTGATAATGGTCAGGAATGTTGGACCATTATTGCCTTTTTTGCATAAGTAAAATACAGAAACTAGCCAGACAGTAATGTGTGAATTGTGGAGCGGGCTAAATAAAAAAAACAACATCTGTATTTTTTAGTAAGTGTAATTTTTTTTGCTTTTATTCTTGCCATAATAAAAATATATATTTGTAGAGCAACTCATGTTCTGCTGTGATGAATATTTTAATAAACTTTAATAGGTAGAAATGTCCGATATGAACAAAACCAAGTGATGCATCAAAGTTTGATTTAAAAAAATCTTGAATGGTTATAAAAATCCTTATAATCATCAAAATAATTTATAAAAACAATAAAAAATAATTAGTTTAAAAATATTGAATGATTTAATGATATGACTTAGTTCCTGAAACTTTCTCCTTCAATGTTTATCCATCTGTCTTTACTGTCAGTTCCTTTTGACCGCCCCCTGTTGTTTTAAAGAATATCACAACGGCGAACGCTGGCAAGTATAAAAGCCTCGTCCGTTTTGCAAGGTGCGCGCACAGTCAGCGGAGGTACGTGATGCGGCGCCAGGCTAAAGTATAAATCCAACTTTAGCATGCGGTCGACAGTAACGCACATGCAGATTATTTCTGGGGCTGATGTAAACATTAAAATATATGTCCGTAAGTGCACTATTTTTACTAAAGCTCTATTTTTTGTAAATATTTCAAGGGTCATTTGATTACAATCAGTTTTTATACCACCTGTATTTTGTTGTACAAACACATCTCCATGGCTTACACGTTATGATGGTGGTGTAAATTATATGATCATTTTGCTAATATTAGATTCAAATGGTCTCATTAATACATTTTCCTCAACATTTCCTTAAGATTTGCATAAAAAACATGCATTAGTAAAATGTTACTGCTCGCTGAATTGACCATGTTAAAGTAAATGTGAATTTGTACATACTTTTTTACGAAACTGAATGATATTGAGAAGAACAATTGCCAGTAATGTCAACAAAGTTACCCAAACTCTTTTCTGCTGTCTATGATATCTGTTAAACTTTTGGTTAAGCAACAATTGATTGGGGCGATGCAGTGGCGCAGTAGGTCGTGCTGTCGCCTCACAGCAAGAGGGTCGCTGGTTCGAGCCTTGGCTGGGTCAGTTGACTTGTGGAGTTTGCATGTTCTTCCTGCGTTTGTGTGGATTTCCTCCGGGTGCTCCGGTTTCCCCCCACAGTCCAAAGACATGCGGTACAGGTGAATTGGTTAGGCTAAATTGCCCATAGTGTATGTATGTGTGTGCAAATGAGTGCGTATGAGTGTCCCAGTGAGGGGTTGCGGCTGGAAGGGCATCCGCTGAGTAAAAACATATGCTGGATAAGTTGGCGGTTAATTCCGCTGTGGCAACCCCAGATTAATAAAGGGACTAAGCCGAAAAGAAAATGAATGAATGAATGAACAATTGATTGGGACGTAATCATTATTATGCCTATTATTAAATTGTAGTATTTTCATAGCAATTTAAACTCCCCCTTTAATATGTACAACAAGAAACAAAAAGGAGCTTTGACTGCATATACTCTGGGGAAGAATGTCTGAGTGCATCAATTACATCATGTTTCCGCTTTTTTCTTGTGCTTGAATGGTAAAGCGGCCCTCTTATGAATTGTCAGTCACTGATATGGCCCCCTGCCGATTTGAGTTTGAGACCCCTGTTTTCAGTTGTCTACAGAACAAATCATCGTTGTACACTCACCAGCCACTTTATAAGGTACACCTTACTAGTTCTGGGTTGAACAGCATTTGCCTTCAGAACTGTCTTAATCCTTCGTGGCATAGATTCAACAAGGTAAATGGAAATGGAAATATTCCTCTGAGATTTTGGTCCATATTGACATGATAGCATCACACATTTGCTGCAGATTAGTCGGCTGCACATCCATGATGTGAATCTCACATTCCACCACATCCCAAAGGTGCTCCATTGGATTGAGGATCTGGTGACTATGGAGGCCATTTGAGTACAGTGAACTCATTGTCATGTTCAAGAAACCAGTCTGAGATGATTCACACTTTATGACATGGTGTGTTATCCTGCTGGAAGTAGCCATTAGAAGATGGGTACACTGTGGTCATAAAGGGATGGACATGGTCAGCAACAATACTCCGGTAGGCTGTGCCGTTGACACGATGCTCACTTGGTACTAATGGAACCAAAGTCTGCCAAAAAAATATCCCCTACACCATTACACCACCACCACCAGCCTGAACCGTTAATACAAGGCAGGATGGATCCATGCTTCTAAGTTGTTGAAGCCAAATTCTGGCCCTACCATCCAAATGTCGCAAAAGAAATGGAGGCTCATCAGATCAGGCAACATTTTTCCAATCTTCTTTTGTCCAATTTTGTTGAGCCTGTGAATTGTAGCCTCAGTTTCCTGTTCTTATCTGACAGAAGTGGCACCCGGTGTGGTCTTCTGCTGCTGTAGCCCATCCGTCTCAAGGTTGTGTGTTCAGAGATGCTCTTCTGAATACCTCGGTTACAACGAGTGGTAATTTGAGTTATTGTTGCCTTTCTATCAGCTCGAACGAGTCTGGCCATTCCTTTATGACCTCTGGCATCAACAAGACATTTGCGCCCACATATATTTCCCGCTCACTGGATATTTTCTATTTTTTGGCCCATCACTGTAAACCCTAGAGATGGTTGTGCAAGAAAATCTCAGTAGATCAGCAGTTTCTGAAATACTCAGACCAGCCTGTCTGGCACCACCAACCATGCCATGTTCAAAGTCACATTTTTTCCACATTCTGATGCTCGGGTTAAGCTGCAGCAGATTGTCTTGACCAATGGCCTAAATGCATTGAGTTTCTGCCATGTGATTGGCTGATTAGAAATTTGCATTAATGATCAGTTGTACAGTACCTAATAAAGTGGCCGGTGAGTGTGCAATGACTAGCCCAAAAACCCTAACTTGCCTATAATTAACCTATTTAAGCCGTTTAAATTGCACTTTAAACTGAACACTAGTATCTTGAAAAATATCTAGTAAAATATTCTGTACTGCCATCATGGCAAATTTAAAAGAAATTAGTTATTAGAAATTAGCTATTAGAACTATTAAATATTTCTATTTCATGAAGCTATAATTAAAAAAAATCTCTCTTCGTTAAACAGAAATCAGGGAAAAAATATATAGACAGAGGCTAATATTTCAGGAGGGCTAATAGTTCTGACTTCAGCTGTCCATCGCAGGCATTATGATTGACATTAAAAGACTTGAGACCTGCATTGAGACACGAAGCTGTCGGCTGCAGTTTACAGAAATCTAATAAGACTTCCCTAATGTAGTAGCTCTCACGACGCTGCCAAGATTTGTCATACACTACAACGGGAACAGATTTTCTGCCGTACTGCCCAGATGCACAATGTACGGTTGGTCGACAACTTTCTATAAACAAGCACGCTGGATTCTCTAATATGTACTATTCATGCCTACGGCTCTCGTTTGGCAGCTGTGAATAATTCGGTTTTCCTCTCAAAAGACAGATGCTGTATTTTTTTTTTTTTTTAAATGTCCGGATTTATTATTTGTGACAGAATAATTAAACATTAAAAGCTGGCTAAAGGAACAGAGAACTGGATAATTATTTATGTTTAAAAGGTCCTCTATAATTGACGAGTTCAAAGGAGTATTAAATACTTCTGACTGGGGAAAATATTAATGCAATGACTTCTCACTGATCTCCAACAGAACGCTTAAAATAAAAATAAAATAAAAAAATAAAATAAATAAAAAACATGTTAAAGTTCACATGAACCGAATGTTGACTTTTATTTCAGTATGTTGATGAATCTGAAAATCTATGGTTAAAGCATCACCCAGTGACCAAAAGCTGCTGGTGCACCTAGGTACCTCCGCGGCGGCGTTACGAGTGGCGGTAAAACCACGATTCTGAAGGAGTGACATCTGTACTTCCAACTGAAACTGAATATTGAGTAGGGGGCCCATGGTCTTAGGCCACCTTGTTAGAGCAACTGACTCCCACACTGTAAAAATTAAAGGTTCCTGGAGGCACTTTTTGGGGTTCTTCACATTGCCACGCCGGCGGAACCCTCTAAAGAACCTCTAGGCACCATTTCAAAAGGGGCAGTTCATCAATCTCATTTTCTGGTCTCCACAATTGTCCTATTTAATTATGACGAAAAAAATCTCTTGGTTCCTTTAAGTGCTAGCTTTTAGAAGAGAGATCCACCCGGAACCCTTATAAAAGTTTATAGATTTTAGAGTAACTCTTTTTTGAAATTTGAGTTCCACCAAAAACTTTCAAAGTGCTTCAAGGTCTTAGTGTAAGGAAATAGTGACTCCAGAACCTCAGTATTGACAAAAAGTGCTTGTAGGATCCCAGTTACAGCAAAAGGGTCCTACAAGTACTGAAAAGACTGTCAGTGGTTCCTCAAGGAACCCCTTTTTGAGAGAAAGAGCTTTAAGGCACTTAAAATAAATTTTGAATTTCCTTGAGTACTCAACAGGTTACTTGAAGCACCTTTACTTTTTACAGTGCATGCGGAGGGTCGCCAGTTCGATCCCAGCTTGGAGCGGGTTGGGTGGTGTAGCACCGGTGGAGTTACATTGGCGAATCATTGCCTCATAGCAACTTAATGGTCTGAGAGGGGAATTAATATCAAAGTTCCTTTAAGGCAAGTAATTTCAGTCTTTGAAACACCTCTCGGGCAGTATGCTCAGATAATCCGTCTAATGGGAAAACATCAAATTCTCCAAAACTGTTTGCCAAGCTTCTTATGATTATAATAAACATTTGGAATCACCAATAAAATTAAACAACAACTGTCTCATAAGTTATGTTACTAAACATTCGAATCAAACAAAATCGTCATTTGTTAAGGTTGCTTGAGCTAGTGCGCATGTGCACTTGAACAAGATCACAACACCGATACGATACAATACAATACAATGCAATATATGATAAGATATGATACTAAATTAAATTAAAACTGAAAGGTAGTGATGGTGAAATTAAGCTTTCTGAACCAGTGAACCTTCAAACTCAGTTGTATCGGAAAAAGGTTCGTTACTCGAAGCTTTCAAAATAAGAGCTTAATGAGGACCTCTGCTGGTTAAAGTGTGGGAAAGTACTATGTGACAAAAATGTTCACAACCGACCAACTCAATCATACAACAATAGTAATATAAACAAATTACTCAATTACTGTACACTGATTTTTTTTAAGTTAAGTGGTTGTAAACTATTTATTTGGGCTGAATTTAAACAAATTAAATTGAACATTATAAAATTTTATTAGTTTGTTTAAATTCAACATATAAATTGTTTGCAACAATTATCAGTGTATTTGTTTTTTACAAATAAGATATGTTACCACATGAAGACTGTAGGAAAATCAAAGATATTCAATAGTATTTTCGCTTATAATCCAAGGAGTCCTACACCCAACCACTCGTTCCGAGCAGGAATCGAACCAGCGCTTCCTGCATGGGATGCTTTAAGGAGGAGAATAAGGGAGTGAGGCTTCAGAGCTGCATTCACCAGCTGGCCTCAGTTACACATTATACTACAATATGATGTAGAATTCAATAAAATAGCAGTAAATAATACACTAATGCACTTTAGTACGGTTCAAAAGCTTTTTACTATTAATTACTATTGTATTTTATTTGAATTACTGGTGCGTGGGACCGGTGCAGTGTTTTGAAACAGTAGTCCAGTACACCTAATCTCTTGCTGTACTGTTTACTAACCCACAAGGGTGTTTAAATTTTTGAATCAAAATTGGAAGCAGTCATGTGGGTATAGGCGAAAATGAAGCTTCGGACATCACTGATCACGTGATTATGGCCAAACAAATCAAGCTCCGGTACACTGCTTCACTGCGAGATGTATAATTTGTTTGATACATGCTTTTAAGCCTCTGTGTACAATGCCACATTACTACTAAACAGAACTAATCAAATTGCAATGAACAAAAAACTAAGTACTGTAATTGTTTGTATAACTATTTGTACAAAAATATACATGAGACGCCATCCTATTTTTAGCAACTAAAATAAGTCACTGCATTGACCATGTCCTATTTCGAATCAGAAAAACAAAAAACTCTGTGATGAGAGAGGTTTTGTTAAGAGTTGAGAACTTCAAGCGCAGTTTGATGTGATATTTTAAGAAGACCTTCAGCTCTTCTTGTTCTCTATTCTTTCTCTTTCCTCCTACAGAGTCAAATCATTGCACTTTCATAATCAAGCGAGACGCCCCGCAGCATCCTTCCTAAACTCTCACCAGCATTCACAGGAAAACATTAAGTAGAGTTAAAAAAAAAAAGAGACTTATTAATATATGCTTGTACAAACTGAGGTTTAAACCTGATAAAACAAAACATGAAAGACTGAATTCTTCTTCAGCCAGAGGAATTTTAAAATGTACGCATTTTAAACTACATTTTCTTTATAGTTTGGAATTGATCTGGAAGTACTTTTGAGTGAGTTGCGATTGATCACATAGTCTAATTTGCAATTGATTATATGAAATTATTTGTGGATTATAAAATTATGCTTTTCTCAAACTTTATTATCTCTTTCTGTGCACCAATGGCAAAAAAACAAGTGTTGTTCTGTAGAGTTTTGGTAGAAAACAACAATAAGAACAGTAGTAATATAAATACGCAACAAAAACACATGTAAAATAGCAAAACTTGCCTTGGATTAGCGGTAACGCCAGTTTTGCATTTATTATTATTTTTTTAACTGTACTATTACTGTACATCTACATCTGTTTTTTATTTTTGATTTGATTATCAGTTCGTACAGAATGAAGAGCATCATCTGACCAGTTTTGCACCAAATAATTAAAAAAATAACAGACTTAGATGAATAGTAATAGTACAGTTGAAATAATAATAATAAACACAAAACTGGCCTTACCACTGATCCAAGGCAAGTTTTTCTATTTTACATGTGTTTTTGTTACATACTTATATCACTACTGTTCTTATTGTTGTTTTTTATAGCATAACATAACATAATATAATATTGTATAATATAACAATATTTATCCATTTATTTGATTTGATTTGTATTTTTTACACTCTAAATTTGAAATTTAGCATCTATATTATTTTATTTTATCTTTTAATATTTTTTTACAAACTGAGCTAGAAATGAACTATCATTTTATTTTATTAGTTTTTACTTTTAACATTTTTTATTTATTTTAATTTTTATTTACTTAATTTAATGATTTAGCACACCAAGTTAGAAATGAACTACTTTATTTATTTTATTATTTTCATTCATTCATTCATTTATTTTCTTTTTGGCTTAATCCCTTTATTAATCTAGGGTCACCACAGCAGAATGAACCGGCATCTTATCCAGCACGTTTTACGCAGCGGATGCCCTTTCAGCTGCAACCCATCTCTGGGAAACATCCATACACACCCATCCACACTCATATACTACGGACAATTTAGCCTACCCAATTCACCTATGCTGCATGTCTTCGGACTGTGGGGGAAACCGGAGCATGCGGAGAAAACCCACGCGAATGCGGGGAGAACATGCAAACTCCACACAGAAATGCAAATTGACCCAGCCGAGGCTCGAACCAGCGATCATCTTGCTGTGAGATGACAGCACTACCTACTGCGCCACCGCGTCGCCATTTTATTATTTCATTAAATTTTTTTTAACACACTGATATAGAAATGAACTATTTTATTTTATTTTAACACTGCGCTAGAAATGAACTACATTTTATTTTATTGTTTTCTATTTATCTGTCTACTATTTTATTTTATTTTCCTGCTTATTTCTAGACTACAAACATTACAAATGTTCACACATTGAACATAATAACTTATCATGCTTCTATAATGCAATAAAAACCTACTTTACAGCTCCATAAAGTTACACCACAACTTCAATTTCACCAACTTCAGTTTCAACTAGGGCTGCACGATATTGGAAAAATCAAACATTGCAATGTTTTTTATTTTGCAGTATTGTATATATATATATATATATATATATATATATATATATATATATATATATATATATATATATATAAATAAATATATATATATATAAATAAATAAATATATATATATATATATATATATATATATATATATATATATATATATATATATATATATATATATATATATATAAATATATAAATATATATATATATATATATATATAAATAAATAAATAAATATAAATATATATATAAATATATATATATATATATATATATATATATATATATATATATATATATATATATATAAATAAATAATTATATATATATATATATATATATATATATATATATATATATATATATATATATATATATATATATATATATATATATATTACAATGTGAATACAATTTCACCAGACGACTTAATATCTCTGTTTGGAAAGAATTTATAATGCGAGTTAAATTGGGATGATTCTACAGTGGGAGTACATGCCCATAAAATCTAATAAACAATCTTTAAAATTTTTGGGGTGCCCCGACACGTTTTTGTTGTGGTCTGTGCTATTTGCAGTGCATTTCTGTATTTGCACGTGTTGTGAGTATTTTCACGCATAACAGTCTATAAATACAATCAAGAAAAAAGATACAATTACAATAGTGTTGTGTCGTTTCCCAAATCTAACAGTATTTAAGTACAGTAACTGAATGATAAAAATAATGCAATAAAATTAATCGTAGTTAAAGTCAAAAATGGTACAATTTCTTATACCTGACTGCTTTTAAAGTCATTATACAATCACATGCAAGTGATAAATTATAATACAAACTCAACGTGCCATATATCCTACGATGGGACTATTGCGTATGATCACAGTACGATATCGATGCTGAAAAGATATATTTCGCAGATCTAGTTTTAACAGCCATGAACTGCACATCATTCTCAAGATTTCTGCTCAAATCCCAATAAAGTGTTATTTAAGATGTCCCTCAGCTACCAAACCTTATAAACAACAAAACCAGTCACAGCTAAATCTCCATAGCCCATCTTAAGAGCGGAGGTTTCTATAGTTCAAACAAGGTCACGAATACATTCTCCCATTTGTTTGTTCCTGGATGTTTCAGTATCACACTGAGCACAGTCGACATGGCCTGTTACGAGCAAAACTAAACAAAATAACCACGCGGACATGCATAAAATATGAGGCACAGATAAACACGCCTCTGATGTGAGGATTTAAGCTCCGAAACATGATCTCAGTCGCCCCGGAGAATTAAAAGTCCAAACCCTTTCAGAAGTTGTGATCCTGCTGGGCCGCGGTGATGCCCCTGATGTTAGGCAAAATGACTCCAGAGACGGCTGGATTTCGCTTTTAATAACCCTTTATGGCGAAAAGGAATTGCAGCGCTGTTGCAGAAACATACATAAGCGCACGTTTCATCTGCAACTACTGTGCCTATTCAATTACAGCAAATGCGATTCTCAGAAATGAAAAGAACTGCTTTTTTCTCCAACTTGATTTCCGTTTTTTTCTTCCCTTCACTAAAAGGCTTTTATCACTCTCATGAATGTTCTGCACAATAGCAGCTTTTAGCCTTTTGTTAATATTCCTTGATGCTCATTTGTATTAAAAGGTAAATTATTATGCAAAAATCACATTTTAAACACAGTTATGTGGCAACAGTGTGTGAATATAGCCAGCCTCTTATAGTAAAAAAAAATATATATATATTTTTATCACACTTGTAGAGATGGATTTTACTCAGACTTGTGCCTTGTAATAAAACAACAAAAACAGGATCAACAGAACAGGATAAATTTCGACACATTCTTGCCCTTTTTCTTGAACTTTCCTTTCCCTCTGGTATTGATAAATACTTGATAAATACTCAGGTCTGACTGGTAACAAGGTTTTGTTCAATATTTATGGTGGCTTGAGAAAGCCAACACACTGTTATACTACTTAAGCTTCTTCTTCCTATTCTTAGACTATTTTAAGAACAAATCTCCTCCTAAACCGTTCCTACTACACCCACCAAACTAACTCCAAGCCTCCAAACTATACTGAAATATGTTGCTATATCTTTTCCAACTGATCTGACTTACGGTTTTCCGAAAACTTACCTGGAGAATTCGGAAAAGTCCTATTGACTTAACATTGGACCAAATTTTGTGACCTCATAACTTTGCGCCAGACTGTTATACAGACTAAAGGTTGGGCTCATTTAAATCAGACTACCAATCTGCCAATCACTGATGACCTTTCAGCTTACTAGCCACACCCTAGCAACCACTTATGGCACCCTAGCAATTGTCCCATAGCTTTCCATTGTAAAAAAAAAAACTGCCATTGACTTTATATTGGACATACTAACAACATACCAATCCATACTAACAATATACTTAACCATACAATTTGGATCAAAGCCTTTAAGGGGGAGTTTCAAAGAGTTATAAAACATTATTTGTGGGGTATTTTGAGCTGAATCTCTACTTGCATACTCTGGAGACTTATAACGTGGATTTCACTTTCACTTTAGAATAGGGGGTCAAGCTGCCTTTATTAGCACTGTGTTAATGACATTTTAACCTTAATTATTAGTTTGTTTTACTCATTAAACTTTAATATTACCTAATAAGTGCCATAATTAATGTGGATATAACTTTCACTTTAGAATAGGGGGTCAAAAAGCCTTTATTAACACTGTATTAATAACATTTTAGCCTGAATTATTAGCTTGTTTTAGTCAAACTTGAATATTCCCCAATAAGTGGTATGCTTAATGTTGATATCACTTTCACTTTAGAACAGGGGGTCAAATTTCCTTTATTAGCACTGTATTAATAACATTTTAGCCTTAATTATTAGCTTGTTTTAGTCAAACTTGACTATTTCCTAATAAGTGGTTTGCTTAATGTTGATATCACTTTCACTTTAGAATAATGAGTGAAAAAGCCTTTATTAACACTGTATTACTGACATTTTTGCCTTAATAATTAGCTTGTTTTAGTCAAACTTAAATATTCCCCAATAAGTGCCATGCTTAATGTTGATATCACTTTCACTTTAGAATAAGGGGTCAAAAAGCCTTTATTAACACTGTATTAATGACATTTTAGCCTTAATTATTAGCTTGTTTTAGTAAAACTTGAATATTTCCCAATAAGTGCCATGCTTAATGTTGATATCACTTTCACTTTAAAATAAGGAGTGAAAAAGCCTTTATTAACACTGTATTACTGACATTTTAGCCTTAATTATTAGCTTGTTTTAGTCAATAAACTTGAAAATGTCCTAATAAGTGCCATAATATGGATATAACCTTCACTTCAGAATAGGGGGTCAAACTGCCTTTATTAGCACTGTATTAATGACATTTTAGACAAATAGTTTGCTCATGCTTAACTGATGCATAATTGTGAACAAGTTAATCATAATTTATATGTTTAACTGAGCTTAACTAATGCAGAATTCGGGACCCTTAACATGTTTAGCTAACCGCTAATTGTTAGTGCTTTTGTTTTTAACAAATGCTTAATTGTGAACAAATTAACCAATAATTAATGCTTAACTAATCATTTTGAACCACATCTTGTAAAAAGCAGCATAATAGGTCCCCTTTAGTTTGCAATCAGGTTAAAAGCTCTGTTCTTACCGAACTCTCCAGGAACTGAAATCTCGTAGACGCAGGACTGGCCGGTGGTGTAGTTGCGAGGGTAGTTTGGGGACAGAATGGTGCCCTCCGAACCTGTCGAGCGACTTCCGCATGGAGCTGGAGGAAAGAAATCAAATTAAGTTAAACTGAGTCTGAATGCATGCTAATATTCAAAATACAAGTAAACAGGCAACTATATGCCATCAACAAGACAATAATGGTGGCTTTGGAGACTTTAATAAATGAGAGTGTTATGAAAATGATCCCTGTTCACATGTATCTGCAAATATGACTAAAATTACAGTATTATTCATGCCAGTAATAATTATTAACTTTTTTTTAAACACTCTCTTATACTGTACCCTTGAATCGAACAAAAAAAAATACAATAATAATAATAATATAGTAATAATAATAATAATAATAATAATAATAATAAAAAATAAAAAATAATAAAATACATTAAAATAAAATAAAATAAAATAAAATAAAATAAAGAGTGGGGCAAAGATTAATTGTAATTAATTGCATCCAAAATATAAGTTTGTTTTGACATAATATATGTGTGTGTGTACAGTGTATATTTATTTAGTACATACAGTATAAATACACACACATGCATGTATATATTTAAGAAAATGTATATTTATATTTAAATGCAATAAATATATATATATATATATATATATATATATATATATATATATATATATGTGTGTGTGTGTGTGTGTTACAAACTTTACATATATTTAAATATATATGCAAAAAAAAGTTTTGTATAGTTTTGTTTTTATGTACTTGTGTATATTACTTAGACATAATATATACTAAATATATACTGTATATATTACACCAGTGTTTCTTAACCACATTTCTGGAGGATCACCAACACTACACGTTTTGGATGTTTCCTTTGTCTCTCACACCCATTACAGGTTTTTTTTGTCTCTGCTAATGAGCGGATGATCTGAATTCGGTGTGTTTGTTTAATAAGACACGGAAAAGGCTGGTGTTCCTCCAGTGGTAGAGAAACACTGTATATTGTACTACACGTATAATACATATAATACATATATATAAATATATATATAAAATTGTGATTAATCTTTGATTTTTTTTATTTATAAGTTAGCACAAGGGCACATTAACATGAGAAAAAAGTAAATAAAATGATTTTTGGCCATTTATGTACTAAACAATGGCATTTTGAATGTTATGAAAACAGCATTTGAAAATGTTTTTTTTTTTGACCTGGCATGAATAATACTGCAATTTTAGTCATTTTTACAGATACATGTGAAGAGGGATCATTTTCATTTCACTGTCATCTATACACAATACTTTTCAAAAAAAAAAAACATCTTTTCCATTTTTTATTGTAGTGTTGTCATGCAAATGTGCCCAGAGTCATCTTTCTTTCCTTTCTTCTTGTTTTCTTTTATCTTTATTTGATTCTAGACACTTGTTTTTTTTTACAACGTGAGACTTACAGTGAAAAAAGACTGGAAAAAGCACAGATGACTATCAATTTTATTATTCATTAATTCATTTTCCTTCAGCTTAGTCCCTTTATTCATTAGAGGGCACCACAGTGATATGAACCACCAACTTATCTAGATTATGTTTTATACAGCGGATGCCCAAACACACTACGGCCAATTTAGTTTATTCAATTCACCTCTAGCGCATGTGTTTGGACTCACAGCAAGAAGGTCACTAGTTCGAGTCCTGGCAGAATCAGTTGGCATTTCTGTGTGGAGTCTGCATGTTCTCCACATATTCGCGTGGGTTTCCTTTGGGTGCTCCGGTTTCCCTCACTAGTCCAAAGACATGCGCTTTAGGTGAATTGAATAAACAAAATTGTCTGTAGTGTGTGTGTGTGTGTGTGTGTGTGTGTGTGTATGAAAGAGTGTATGGGTGTTTGCCAGTGATGGGTTAAAGCTGGAAGGGCATCTGCTGTGTAAAACATATGCTGGATAAGTTGGTGGTTCATTCCACGGTGGCAACCCTTGATTAATAAAGTGACTAAGCCAAAAAGAAAATAAATGAATGAATAATAACACATCAATTATGTTTTTTGAAAAATAAAATCAGAAAAATACATCACGAAAATATTATATATGTAGTAATATGTAAATATGTACAGTAAATGTGACTCCATATAATTGTTATTATTATATTATTATCTATATAATACTGCTATTATTAGGGTTGGGTACCGACCGGTATGTACCGGATCAAATCAGCATATGAATTTAGGTGCCACTGGAGCCACAATATTGCTAAAACCTGTAGGAAGGAACATTATCATATGCATTGGTTTATCTGACAAAACTTGTCTTTTTCACCAAAAAAGGTCCATACTGACTCCAAAGGCAGATACAGATAAGATCAGGGCCTGGTGTGTGGACTTTGGGGGTTTTACAATGTGGTCACATGTTGATTGGTCAGTTTGAATGTCTCAGTATTTGGGCTTTGGTCACATGGTCAAGAAAGATACAAAATAGTTGGTAAACTTTGCTCTGTGTCTTTTCCTGCTCAGGCTCTCTCTCTCCCCCTATCTCTCTCTCTCTCTCTCTCTCTCTCTCTCTCTCTCTCTCTCTCTCTGGTAACTTTAATTTACATTTAAGCTGGGTACAATTAATATCATGTGTTTTTTCATTGTTTTATCTCATGTTTTATCATTTTATACAGTTATTTGTAACTAATCCAGTTGTAACCATAGATAATTATTCCCATTAAATCATCTCATTATAAAGTATTTGTGATTTACTTTTGATTTAACATCAACACTTAATTTCTCCATATTTCAATACAATACAATCACATAATAGCAACCAAATTTTGCTCTTCTGAATTTTTAGCTATTAACAGTGCTCTTATTTTCATTTTTGGTATAAGATTACAGAAGGATGGTTTGACTAGAACTGTATACGTTTTTACCATCAATACTGATAATTTTTTAGACACTCGGCAAAACTACAGTTCGAACCGTTGTGGTCAAAATAGCATTCTTACAAACCCTAACCCTAACCTAACCCAGGGCCTAACTTGTGGTGGAACACGCCAGATCCGGAACCTTTGAAATCTGATCCGGCACCTCATATTACTGATACCCCTCCTTAACTGCCCTCCTCTCCTGTCTGCTGTTCACTTTCACTTTCTTCCGCAACAACCCCCTGCTCTTCACTTTTGTCTGCGAACCCCTCTGCCATCCAACGCCACACCATACCCCCCCCCCCCCCTAAACCCCCCCAATCCCGCTCTTTACTTTCTGTCACGAGCAATGAAGAGGTGAACTCATATGCAGAAAAACAAAGTCTTTATTTAAGGAGCGGGTCTCAGGAAAAGTAACAAAACCAAGGTAACCCAGTTGGGTGAACGCTGAGGGTGCGTCAAGGACAAAACCCAGAACAACGGGACGCTAGCACACTGGCAGCCCTGGACACAAACACAAGGTGAGTAACAGAATGCTTCGCACAGACACACAAGCGACAACATACTGACAAACATGAAGGGAAATGACGTGCTATAAATAGGGGAAAAAGGGAATAAAAGGCAGGTGGAAAGAATTAGCAGAAATGACCGGTGCTTCTGTGACTGCAAATAAAAGCAGGTAAAAAGAGATCATCTGTAATGCAAGGTAGGAGAAGAGAGCAAGAACGCGAGGTACGGTGACAACTTTCATCTGCGACAACCCCCTCGTGCATGGTGGCACCTTAGGTAACATGCCGGATCCTTTACCCCGATCTGTTTCAGGACCTCACAATTCACAAATTAAGCACTGCCCTAACCCTAACCAATAGAAGGATATCAATACTGACCCTAAAATGTTTATTAAAATCTTAAAAACCGCTATTATTCAGCTGAAATAAAGCAAATAAGACTTTCTCCAGATATTCTCCAAAAATATATAGGAAATACTGTAAAAAATTACTCTGTTAAACATCATTTGGGAAATATTTGAAAAAGAAACTCATGAGGGTTAATACTTTTGACTTCAGCTCTATAACTAAAGCTTCATTCAGAGCAAAACTTGAACTGTGTCAGACAAAAGGCAACATACAGTGTGCTGTAAATCTATATAATGTGGCCTGAAATGACAGCAGCGGCGGCAGAGCAAGAGTTATGGCCGCATTGTTAACACTGCTGCGTTCAGTCATTCATCAACCGCCTCCAAACAGAATTATAGCCCTGACAATAATACTTTTCAATCTCACACTCTAAAATGCAACCTGAAAAGATAGTCTATGCACGGCCATCGATTAGTCCCAATCTGAATTATTTCTCCCCAATAAACGAAAGCATTTAGCATAAAGTCAGAGAGCGATGGGCAGATGTAATTGTGCCATAAAAAGTGATTAGGATCTAATGGAGCGGGCTGAAGCTTTCATCCAGTCATGGAAGTCTTGAAAATATATAAATCTCTTTCTGCGGTGACTTTATAGCCTTTGACTTGCACACATGGGGGAAAAACTGCAGCGCCGTTTGCATTATTTGATGTGGAATTCAAAGTCTCCATGTGGGTTTATTATTGCTGATCCCACAATATTGCGTGGTGAAATATTAATTCCAGAAGATTAGCAAACATGACGCGGATGACAGAGGCAATACATCAGAGTGCTGCTTTTGTGACTCGTCTTATAATTGTTCATCTGTGCGGCTGACAAGAAAAGTGTTTACAATGTTTCGCGTCAATTCAAACGTCTCCCTGCTGCCGCAGTTTCACAAATCTATAAACGCAGACCGTCTCTCAAAGGACCAAGCGCATACATGCGGTACAATGAGTTATGAATGATGAGTTTCTTTTCAAAAGTATGGCTTGAATGATTTGGAGATCTGAGGACAACTGAGAGACTCAAACATGACTACTGTGAAAACTGCAAACCTTCAAGTAATGCTCCGGGAGAAAATAAAAGATGTCTTAAGAGTTAACTTTTTTTTTTGAAAAAGGTTGTGTGAAGATTGTGTTAAATTGTTGCATTTCATGAAGTTATTTGAGATCAATTTAAACAAATCTTCCCCTGACAACTAAATAAGGACAATTTAATCAAAGCTTTATTAAATTGTTCTTATTTTGTTATTGTTTGTGAAATAGCTTTCTAAACATCAATTAATGTAGGTTTGTCATTTTTGCAAAGTAGATATAATTATTATTATTATTATTATTATTATTATAGTTTTAGTTATTATAATTCACGTTATGTTTAAGTTAAAAAATCCATTTAAGTTTAGTTTAAGCTTAAGATAAGTTAAGTTACTGTAAATTGGGACTAAGTAAGGTTAGGTTCAAGTTCAAGTTTAAGTTTAAAGTTGAGTTCAAGTTTAAGGTTAAGCTAATTTAGGTTAAATTAAGCTAAGGTAAGTTAAAGTTAAATTAAATTAAGTTCAAGTTTAGAGTTTAGTTCAATTTTGATTAAAGTTAAGTTAAATGTTTAGTTTAATGTTTATTGTTAAAAAAAGTTAAAGTTAAATTTAAGTATAAGTTTAAGATTAGTTTAGTTTAGTTTAGTTATGTTTGAAGTTAAATTTAAAGTTAAGTTCAAGTTTAAGTTTAAGGTTAGTTAAGCTAATTTAAGCTAAATTAAATTAAGCTAAGATAAATTAAAGTTAACTTAAATTAAGTTCAAGTTAAATTTTGTTTAACGTTAAGTTAATTGTTTAGTTAAATGGTTAGTTTAATGTTAAAAAGTTAAAGTTAAATTTAAGTTTCAGTTAAAGATTAGATTAGTTTAGTTATGGTTTAAGTGAAGTTTACGTTGAAGGTTAGTTAAGCTAATCTGAGCTAAATTAAGCTAAGCGAAGTTAAAGGTTAAGTTAAAGTTTAAAGTTAAGTTTAATTTTGTTCAATGTTAAATTTGATGTTAAGTTAAGGTAAATGTTTAGTTTAATGTTTAGTTTAATGATAAGCTTAATGTTAAAAAACTTAAATTGAACTTTAACTTTAAGTTTAAAATTAGCTTAGTTTAGTTATGGTTGAAGATAAGTTTAAAGTTAAGTTCAACATTAAGTTTAAGGTTAGTTAAGCTAATTTAAGCTAAATTAGGCTAAGCTTAGTTAAGTTAAAGGTTAAGTTAAAGTTTAAAGTTAAGTTTAATTTTGTTCAATGTTAAATTTGATGTTAAGTTAAATGTTTTGTCTAATGTTTAGTTTAATGTTAAAAAAGTTTAGTTTAAAAGTTAAATTTAAGTTTAAGATTAGTTTAGTTATGGTTGAAGTCACGTTTAAAGTTACGTTCAAGTTTAGGTTTAAGGTTAGTTAAGCTAATTTAAGGTAAATTAAGCTAAGCTAAGTTAAGTTACAGGTTAAGTTAAATTTTAAAGTTAAGTTTAGTTTTGATTAATGTTTAACTTGATGTTAAGTAAAGTAAAGTTAAGTTTAAGTTCATGTTAAGTTAAGGTAAAGGTTAAGTTATATAAGTTAAGCTTAAGTTAAAGTTAAGTTTAATGTTAAGTTTAAAGTTACAGTTAAGTTTAATTTAAGTTAAGTTGAGCTAAGCTAATTTAAGTTAAGCTATAAGTCGTTGTTACCTGTAAATTGATTACTATGTTTAGCATATTCCTTTGTTACCTGCACTAACATTTTGCAGTTATTACTTGATTACAATTTAGTGAGAAATTTGACCTTTTAAGTTCGATCTTTTGAATATACTGCATTTCCATATTTTAAAAAGATTATCAACTTATCTCAAGCAATAAGCTAAATTAAAGCTAAGTAAAACTGTTAAAATGTTAAACATACAAATGTTTAAGCTGTTTTACAATTTTTTATGACTACAGTAACTCAAATCATAATAGCTTTTTAAACATTTTCATATTGCCCGAGGCTTACCACAATACTTTAAAACCTTTACAAATAAACAAACAAAAAGAGTTGTGAAATGGAACCAAATATCTAAATGTGTAATAAAAGAGAAATCACATTAAACATCTCCAACATTATTAATTATCCGTAAACTGTTAACAATTTTCTATAGAATCTACAGTGACTTACTGGCAGCAGTTCGCCAGTAACTTAGTCTTAATCAATTACAGCAAAGATACTGTATCTACACCATTTATATTGCTGTATTATATGTACAAAATTGTATATCTTTACTGTAAAACATACAGTAATTTTTTTTACAATGCAATATTAAAATACAGTAACGTACTACATAACTGCCCTTAATTTTACAGTTAAATACTGTGTAATTTACAAAAATCGTTTACAGAAAAACTTGGTGAAACAAGAAAAAAAAGAGATTTTCACATGAAAAGATGCATCAGTGAGCCCAAATATACATCTCTAGTCCTAGAAAAGCAGTCAAGTATTGTGACTTTATGTGTTTAGGATCAAGCTTCTCGAACTCTTTCATAATTCCCCTCAGTCTCCACACATGCAGAAGTACAGCGTGTTCAGCTCGTCTCTCCAGAGGCACAAATAAAACCCAAGCAGATCATCCTGCATCTCTTCTCACCCGCGAGTCGCTCAAACAGGTGGAGGAGTGAGTGTAAGAGAGCCGTCAGACGCCCCGTCAGGCCCCTGTGGGTTTGTGCACGCATACGACAGTCCAAACGCGAGACCCCCACACAAACACATCCATTATTAATCAATGCTGTGCAGGCTGAAGAGCAGGGGTCTATGAAGAGACTGGCAGCAGTGGAGAGTCCTGCCATCGCCGTCTCGTCCTCCATCACAACACCCACTGCCTGCTAATTGGCAGCAGACGGAAACCAACACTTCAGGAGTAAAAATAGAGGGAAAAGGATAGAGGTGGACAAAATAGACAAATCAAGACCTAGAGTCAAGGGGCTGATAGTATGATGAAGTACTTTTGATTTTACCTGCCTCAAATTACAAAAGACCAGATCTGGAAATGACTGGATCATTTGGTTCAGTGAATCATAATTGGAGACTCACTCTGACTGGATCATCTGAATAAGTGAATCATTATTGGAGACTACTTCCAAATTGAAAACAGTGTGTGACACCAAGCAACTTCCCTGTGCAACAGATCATGACCCAAAGTGTCCATCAGGAAAATTTGACTTAGTGAGTCTGACACTCGTTCTGACTGGATAATCTGACTCAGTGAGTTTTTAACTTGCGGCTCGCTCTGACTGAATCATTCGGATCATAGATTTGTTCCCTGGAGACTCCCTCTGACTAAATAAATTGAATCAGTGAATTTTACCTTGTAACTCGCTCTAACTGAATCTTTTGGATCAGAGATTTGTTAACTGGAAACTCGCTCTGACTGAATCAATTAAATAAGTGAGTTGTAAACTGGTAACTCGCTCTGACTGGATCATTTGAATCAGTTATTTAACTTAAGTCCTAATTAATCATTTTACATTATTAATCATCAGTTTTTTACAAGTAACTCGCTCTGACTGAATGAATTGAATCAATGAGTTGTTACTGGTAACTCGCTCTGACTGAATCCTTTGATTCAGTGAGTTTTTACATTGTAACTCGCTCTAACTGAATCGTTTTGATAAGAGATTTGTTAACTAGAGACTCACTCTGACTGAATCATTTGATTCAGTGAATTTCTACCTTGTAACTCCCTCTAACTAAATCATTTAGATAAGAGATTTGTTAACTAAAGACTCGCTCTGACTGGATCATTTGAATCAGAGATTTGTTAACTGGTAATTCTCTCTGACTGAATCATTTGACTCAGTGAGTTGTTAACTGAAGACTCGCTTTGAATAAACTGAATCAGTGAGTTGTTAACTGGAGACTTGCTCTGACTGGATCATTTGACTTAGTAAGTTGTTAACTTGAGACTTACTCTGACTGAATAAACTGAATCAGTGAGTTGTTAACTGAAGACTCGCTCTGACTGGATCATTTGACTCAGTGAGTTGTTAACTGGAGACTCGCTTTGACTGAATACACTGAATCAGTGAGTTGTTAACTGGAGACTTGCTCTCACTGAATAAACTGAATCAGTGAGTTGCTAACTGGAGACTCGCTCTGACTGGATCATTTGACTTAGTGAGTTGTTAACTTGAGACTTGCTCTGACTGAATAAACTAAATCAGTGAGTTGTTAACTGAAGACTCGCTCTGACTGGATCATTTGACTCAGTGAGTTGTTAACTTGAGACTTGCTCTGACTGAATAAACTGAATCAGTGAGTTGTTAACTGAAGACTCGCTCTGACTGGATCATTTGACTCAGTGAGTTGTTAACTGGAGACTCGCTTCGACTGAATAAACTGAATCAGTGAATTGTTAACTGGAGACTCGCTCTGACTGGATCCTTTGACTTAGTGAGTTGTTAACTGGAGACTTGCTCTGACTGAATAAACTGAATCAGTGAGTTGTTAACTGGAGACTCGCTCTGACTGGATCATTTGAGTTGTTAACTGGAGACTTGCTCTGACTGAATAAACTGAATCAGTGAGTTGTTAACTGAAGACTCGCTCTGACTGGATCATTTGACTCAGTGAGTTGTTAACTAGAGACTTGCTTTGACTGAATAAACTGAATCAGTGAGTTGTTAACTGGAGACTCGCTCTGACTGGATCATTTGACTTAGTGAGTTGTTAACTGGAGACTTGCTCTGACTGAATAAACTGTATCAGTGAGTTGTTAACTAGAGACTCGCTCTGGGGTGCATTTCCCAAAGAACGACGTAATTCGCAGCTAAACTATCATAGTACAATGCATCGTTTGGGAAAAGAATGATGTAGTGACGAGTGTTTCCCAAAACCTTTAGCTTCTCTGCCGCAGATCCATCACTTGAACCACATTAGTTATAATGTAAAATGCCCATAATGATGCTCTAAACGTGGTGGAGTAACAACTTCTTTAGAGAAGAAACCCATCATTTTTTTGCGCAGGTTATATTGTTTTACACACACATGCATTTAAAATAAAATCCAATATTAGTTTTGGTAAAAACAAGCACTCGCTTTCTATATTAATAGAATATATTTGCTTTACTAATACAATTGAGAAGTTGAACATTACATATTCTATTCTAAAACATAAAATCACTTACAAAAGCTAACACGTATTCTAATAGCATATATAAATCATATGAATAAATAAATAATGAGGCTATTTATTATAAAATGAAATTTTATATTTATTAATTACTAGGAAATTGAAAAAAAAATCATACTTTAATAATAATATTAATGATAATGATTATTATTATTATGAAGTAGAATATTGATTATTTATTTTTTAATTTTTTTGAAAAGTCTACTTTTACAATTTGACGCATGTAAACCACAGCAGAAAATTTTAACCAACCGGCCCATGTCATAAACAGTGCAGATACTTAATAAATAACCCACTATAAATTAAAAGCATTAACGTTTGCTATGTTTTTATGTTTTCACAAGGTTTGGAGACGTAACATAAATTCCACTTTTAAATAATTGTTCACCTATGGCTTTCGCCATGAGGCTGTGTTCAAAATGACATCAATGTATTCAAAGTGCACTGCAAAGGGAGCACAATTGTAAACATGAAGATCGCTAAAACTGAACTGTAAAAATAATTTGAAAGCAAATTACACCTAAGAGAGATGACTTTAATGCTTTTTTATTTTGAATCATACCCAGTTTAAATGTTAGAATGTTCTAAATGAATAGGGCATAGGGAGGATACGTGAGAATAGAACACAGCCCGGAACTATGTTTCTAACTACAGCTCCAGAGGTGTAGTTGCAAGTGCACAAGTTTGCGACGCAATTTGTAAATTTTCATTGGAACGATGGATTTTGGAAATGGCAAATCAATGAACTATGTTTGTAACGACGGAACTAGTGACCTTAGTTGGCTAACGATGTTTTTGGGAAACACACCCCTGACTGGATCATTTGATTCAATGAGATTTTGCCTTGTAACTCACTCTAAGTGAATCATTTGGATGAGAGATTTGTTAACTGGAGACTTGCTCTGACTGAATAAACTGAATCAGTGAATTGTTAACTGGAGACTCGCTCTGACTGGATCATTTGATTCTGTGAGTTTTTTTTACCTTACTCACTCTAAGTGAATCATTTGGATAAGAGATTTGTTAACTGGAGACTCCCTCTGACGGAATAAATTGAATTAGGGATTTGGTAACTGTAACTTGCTCTGAACGGATCATTTGACTCAGTGAGTTTTAAACTGGTAACTCGCTCTGACTGGATCTTTTGAATCATAGATTTGTTAGCTGGAGACTCTCTCTGACAGAATAAATTGAATCAGTGATTTGTTAACTGGAGACTTGTTCTGACTGGATAAATTGAATGTTTTCTGGTTACTTGCTCTAACTGGATCATTTGACTCAGTGAGTTGTTATCTGGTGACTGGCTCTGACTGAATCATTTGAATCAGATATTTGTTACCTGGAGACTCAGTCCCACTGGTTAAATTGAATCAATGAGTTGTTACCTGGTAACTCACACTGACTGAATCATTTGAATCAGAGATTTGTTAACTGGAGACTCACTCTTACTGGTTGAATTGACTCATAACACTAGACTCACTTTGGCAGGATAATTTGAATGAGTGAGTTGTTACCAGGTAACTCGCTCTGACTGGATCATTTGAATCATAGATTTGTTAACTTGAGACTCACTCTGACTGATTAAATTTAATCAGTTATTTAACTTAAGTCTTAATCACTTTTTAACTGGTAACTCGCTCTGACTGGATCATTTCAATCAGAGATTTGTTAACTGGAAACTCGTTCTGACTGAATAAACTGAATCAGTGAGTTGCTATCTGGTAACTCACTCTGACTGGATAATTTCAATAAGAGATTTTTTAACTGGAAACTCGTTCTGGCTGAACAAACTGAATCAGTGAGTTGTTACTAGTAACTTGCTCTGACTGAATCATTTTATTCAGAGAATTGCTAACTGGAAACTTTCTGAGAGAATAAATTGAATCAGTGAGTTGCTATCTGGTAACTTGCTTTGACCGTACCATTTAAATCAATGAATTGTTACCTGGAAAGTCATTGTGACTGAATCGGTGAGGTGAATAGATGCGCTGAATAGAGTCATATCTCCATCCTACATATTTTCATACTTAAAATAACCAGAATGTGAAAACAATATCCCATGAGATGGGGGAATAAAATACATTGTTATATTTAATGAAAAAAAAAAACTCATTTGGAATAAAATAATGAATCGTTCTCAATTAGACCAGAAGCATGCATCAAAACAGTAAAAGTGGATGAAAACGTCCACTGAGATCTGAATCTCTTCAACATGCATCTGTCAGCAAGTAGTTAGAGACACAGCTCACGCTAAAGTAAAAACTTCAGTCCAGATCTCCAGGCACATCGAGAAACATCAAGAAATATGCTGAATGTAAAATAAACTTTTCTATTGTCTCCTAGGAGATGTGTCAAGCTTTATGCCAGCAGATCATTTGCAAAACATCGCAGAACAATGAGCCATTAGTGAGTCATTGTGAGCCGTTACCCGCTGCACTGCAACCAAAAAAACAGCGCTTTCTGTTCCAGCGGATGGAGACTCGTTCCAACACAAACTCATCCAAAGACAGCCATAGCCAGGCTATCCATGCATGCATGTACAGTTGAAGTCATAATTATTCGCCCTCCCGTGATCTTTTTTTCTTCACAAATATTTCCAAAATGATGTTTAACAGAGCAAGGGAATTTCACAGTATTCCGATCACATTTTTTTCTTCTGGAGTTAAGTTCATTTTTATTTCACAACGAGGCTTTGCCAGATGTTAAAGGGTCACGAAACACCAAAACACAGATGTTGACAGTCATATATGTGTCCCATGCTGCTAAAACCATTACTAGGACACATATATTTCACTAAAAAGCGAAAGTTTGGTTGTTTTTGCGTTTTTTCGAGCAAATTCATTCTTTCGGGTTGAAAAGAAATTTTGAAGTTACGTCACGGCCATGAGCTCCTTGCGTGTAATCCAGTGTGTAGACTGGATGTCTGTACCAGTGGGTACAACGTGAAGCATTTGAGCTTTTAGCATTATTCATAAGAAAGGCTTCCAAGTCTTTCCAGACCACCAATCAGCGCACTCTATTGTGAAAGAGGTGCAACTTCATTAATATGCATGATAGCTTCGAAGACCTTTTTACCTGTTAGAGTGTTCAAGCGGCAGAGAGACGCCACGTTGTGTTGTCAACCATAATTAAAAGTGGAAGAAGAACTGTTTGGAGACATGTGTCGTCTGTGTTGCTTTTATAAATGTGCTGCAAGGAAGGTTTTGTTTTCAATTCCCCGCTATGAGAGCGCAGCTGGACTCGCGTGTGGATTACAGTGGTCTGCTACCACGCGACAAAAATGCGACAGTTGGTGTTGATTATCCGGTTTCTACAGATTTGGTAAGTGTGTGATCAGTGTTTATGTTTATTCAGAGGCTAAGTTAGTTGGTATCGTTAGCAGTACTCTTTCAGTTTTTAAAGACATCCCTTAGTCAAAATGATTTAGTTACAAGTTTACAGTACGTTAACATCACTACAATATTATGGGGTGAGAGATCCGCTGTAAATGCTGCTCTTCGAATGTAAACATGTAAACACCTTAATCAAACTATTACCGTTGTGTAGAATTTTCGCTGCATTTTGTGCACACACCGCTTTCTGACGCTACCTACTGAGTGCATCTTAGAGCGTACTCATACAACGCTATCCGAACCGTGCCCAGGCCTGTTTCCCGGATCGTTTGAGAAGTGTGAGTGCTCTGAATCGGACTCAGGCACGGTTCACTTGGCCGGCCATGGGCCAGTTGGAAGAGGTGTGCCAGAGCGTGGTTCACTTGGGCTCAGATACGATACACTTGTGTGTGAGTGCAAAATGCATCAAAGCCCGAAACTGTAGAAGAGACGTGACTTTTAAGGTTTGATATGGATTTATTAATCATTCTTACTGTTCAATGAAAACATACTGTTGTAGATTATTAAAGACGCAAACCCCTTACTGCACGACAGCTGCACCTTCAGCAAACCTCCTAATTCCTGCTGCATGAGGATTTTATGATTGTTTGAGCATCAAAAGTGGATGATCTGTTCGGCGAAATATTAAACCGTGTCACCGCAACCCAAACGACTGAAACGATATAACTAAAGAAATCTCCACTGTGCTGAGCGAGACCGCTTACTGAACAGCGCATCATCGATGACGTAAGCGTGCCCAGGCCCGAATGTAATGCGAGTGCGGGCTGTCGGGGGAGACGGGAGGGGGAACAAGCGTGCTTTGGCCCGGTTCAAGGCAACTGTACATAGTGTGAGTATGCCCTAAGTTACTGAGAATTGATTTATTTTTTCTCCCAGACGGCGTGCGGCATCAAACATTCCATTAAAACAACACTCCTCCAGCAGTTCCTCGCATCCAATATCTCGTTTGTCACAGGGGGTATGCATGAAATGTTTCTGAATGAAAGTGAAAGTGCCAAACTGCAGTTAAAGTCGACAAATTAAGAATTACTGATGTCCCTGTAAATGCCCTATAGGCACTGTCTTTCTCCCCTGCGTCTGTGTGTTGTCGATCCGAAAAATCCCATTTTTATGCAAACCCTTCCCTCTTTTCCTCCCCGACACTCCCACATAAACAAAGCTGGACTCACTTCACTGAATTTTTTCAATCTAGAGGTGTGAAAACACCCTGCTGAGACAGGGGGGTTTCATGTCCCTTTAAAGGCCATGCCAATAAAAATACAAATTCAAACTAAAAACAATCCTCAAATGGATAAGTCACTGTGTTTCTACAGATTAAACTGGAAAAAGTCAGATAGAAGGGGAGGAGCTAAACCAGACCTGGCCATTTTATGACCCGTGGGCCACATGCGGCCCACTGGACTTCTTTGATCGGCCCGCAATAAGTATTTATTTAATTTAAATTCAACCGCAAACAGGGCCTTGCAATGTGCAGGTCGGATATTGCGAGTCAACAAAAGGAGACTTTCAGATAAAGTGCGCAATCAGTTTCGTTATTTCAAACGGAGATGCGCAGGTTCATCGCGCAGATAGGAAGGGATGCACATGCAGTACGTCTGTATGTCACGCTCGCATTTTCCAGGTGTGTTAAAAAAATCTAAACATTTTAGAGTGCCACAAGAAAACCAAGAGTCATATGACAGGAACCAACCAGGCAGCTTCACACTTTGTATGGAATTACACAGTAACAAAGTTAGACTAATTACCTCAGATTAGCTATTTAACAAATGCAGATACAGATCCTCTCTCAGTGATGATCATACACCTCACCACATTCAACCTGTCAAATAGTCTGACTTTAGTGCACTTGTTCAGCCCAACACAGGCTAGAATTCTCTCACTGAACATAAAAAATAATGAATGAATGAATGAATGAATGAATACATACATACATACATCCACACATACATACATACATACATACATACATCCACACATACATACATACATCCACACATACACACATACATGCATACATCCACACATACACACATACATACACACATACATCCACACATGCATACATACATACATCCACACATGCATACATACATACATCCACACATACATACATACATGCATACATACATACATACATACATACATACATACATACATACATACATACATACATACATACATACATACATACATACATACATACATACATGCATGCATGCATGCATGCATGCATGCATGCATACATACATACATACATACATACATACATACATACATACATACATACATACATACATACATACATACATACATACATACATACATACATACATCCACACATACATACATACATGCATACATACATACATACATACATACATGCATACATACATACATACATACATACATAAATAAATAAAGAAAAATGAACTAAGGTGAAGCAATTAAACAAACAACCCCATGGCATTTTTATGAAGTTGATATTGTGATGCTGCTCTTTAAAATACTTTGTGTAAAATTGATTCTTTTATAAACAGAGTTTTTGTGAATGTTTATTGAATAGATAACAGCAGGTTTATTTTTTTATACACATTAATTATATCTAATGTTGTCTAGTCTAATGTTGCCCCTTGGAAAAATTAATTGTCCACCCCTGAGCTAAACCATATAATCTTGTAAACTACACAATCATTTTAAAACTTGATGTTTTCCCAGCTAAGCAGGATATGGGTTTTTAAAATAGTACAGTAATGAAAACTAAACTGTTTTCTATCTAAATGTTAAGTTGTTGTTTATATAGTAATTCCAGAGGTTTTAAAACTGTTGAATTTGTGTTAGACCAACTTATCAGACAATAATTGATATGAGAGAGAATCATAGAATTTAAATACATCTTTGCATCCTTATTTGATAAAGAATTTCTAATAAACCTAAAATTAACTATATTCAACCTTGGTGGAGAAAGTCTTATTTGTTTGATTTCCCCTAGAATAAAAGCATTTGTTTTTAATTAAATTCCCATTTTAGGTCAACATTATTAGCAATATATATATATATATATATATATATATATATATTTGGATTTGTCTACAGAACAAACCACTGTTATACAATTATTAGCCTAATTACTCTAACTTGCCTAATTAACCTAGTTAAGCCTTTAAATTGCACTTGATTACTAGTACCTTGAAAAATATCTAGTAAATATTGTGTACTGTCATTATGGAAAAGATAAAAGAAATCAGTTACTAGAAATTACTTATTAAAACTATTATGTTTAGAAATGTGTTGGAATAATCTGCTCTACGTTAAACAGAAATTGGTGGAAAAATTTATATGGGTGATAATTCAGGAGGGCATAATAATTCTGTCTTCAACGGTATGTGTGCAAAAAAAAAATACAAAATCTTTCTGAAATCAATAGACTAGCCTTCAGACCACTTCTGTGTGATATCAATTCAAGGCCGTGTCAGGACGCCTCACGCTCAACCATGCGAAAACTCCTTTCTCTAGCAGACACTTGTGTCCTCTATTAAAGTACAAGGATTCAAAGAACTCTCAGAGAGAAACGCAATTCTGTCTGCACAGGGAACAATCCATTTATGGGTAATGGACTTTTGACTGGTTTGTGGGATCCTGGTGTGTCACTACCAGATTTATTGAGTAGCTTGCGGCGAGCCTTCTTTACATACATCTAATAATTCATAAAAATAACATTTCTAAACATAATAGTTTTAATAACTCATCTCTAATAACTGATTTATTTCATCTTTGCCATGATGACAGTAAATAATATTTGACTAGATATTTTTCAAGACACTTCTATACAGCTTAAAGTGACATTTAAAGGCTTAACTAGGTTAATTAGGTTAACTAGGCAGGTTAGGGTAATTAGGCCAGTTATTGTATAACGATGGTTTGTTCTGTAGACCAGTGTTTCCCAACCCTGTTCCTGAAGGCACACCA
>NC_079450.1:8767157-8797157 GCF_903798145.1 Danio aesculapii | reverse complement strand
GAGAAAGAGAGAGAGAGAGAGAGAGAAAGAGAGAGAGAGAGAGAGAGAGAGAGAGAGAGAGAGAGAGAGAAAGAGAGAGAGAGAGAGAGAGAGAGAGAAAGGAAGAGAGAAAGAGGGAGGGAAATGAGCCTGGCAGCTCATTAGAAGGTTTTTGTACTGTAATATAAAACACCAACTCAGACATTATATCACTTTAAACTATTAAAAATGTTAATAAAAGTCACTTATTCAAACTTTTTAGGGTTAAATATTGAAAGACCAAGGTCTCATAATGAGATTCAAAATAAAAAATAAAAAAATAAATAAAAACTTGAATCACAGAATATGGAAAACTGCTAATTACATATATGTTTTACAGTGTGTATATTTGGCTCATAGACAGATAAAGGGGTTGTTCCCACAAAGCAGATGTGCCTGCGACTGTACCTTGGCAGCTGGGCAGCGCTCTGTTCCACTCGGGCCTGTTGGTGGCGCCCATGACGCAGGTGAGGCTGGAATATCCCTGTAGCTGGTAGCCTGGATCACAGTGGAAGGTCACAGTGGAGCCCAGCTTATGGTCTCCACCCAACCGCGTGCCATTCATCACGCTGCCTGGGTCAAAACAGGCCTCACGCAGTTTAGCTATACAGGAGAGGAACACAAGACATATGGCGAATGATAAAGCTGAAGAAGATGAAACGAAATGCCAAGCGGTGAGTCACTGTCAACCTTTCAAACTTTCCAGTTTTTGTGGTCAAGCGTCTTAAAATAGTATATCACCGCCATCTTAAAGGAACAGGGCACATGAAAAGAAACACTCATCCCAGTCAATACAAATCGATATGTGCAGCGCTCATGAGCACGAATACAGATTGAGCAAACACTAAACACACACATATGGGTAGTTGGTGTATGGTATTTTTGTAACTTTTTCTTTTACATTTTACTGAACTCGCGTCACAGTGGCGCAGTAGGTAGCACAATCGCCTCACAGCTCCGGTTTCCCCCACAGTCCAAACACATGCGTTACAGGTAAATTAAATAAACTAAATTTCCCGTAGTGTATGTGTGTGAAAGAGAGTGTATGGGTGTTTCCCAGTGTTGGGTTGCAGCTGGAAGGGCATCCGCTGAGTAAAACATATGCTGGATAAGTTGGCAGTTCATTCCCCTGTGGTGACCCCAGATGAATAAACAGACTAAGCTGAAAAAAACGAATGACTTGTTGGACTGGAGATTTTCGATAAACTGGGAAGTAACACCAAAGGACAACAAAGCTGTTATAGTGGTTCCAAAAGCTAAATATGAATTTGGATATGTGTATTTGTATATGTACACTAATTAATGAAGTCTGATGTTTGAGAAAATATAAGGGGTTACTAACTTTATATATTATCTACATTATTTATATTTATCTACATGTTTTATTTATGTATTTTTTTCTTTACTGCAAAAATGTCCTCTGGTGCGACATAGCAAAAATTAAGAAAAACTAAATAATAGTATACAAATAGCATGAGAGCTTATATTTATATAGTGCTATTTATTTTATATGAAATTATGAATAATATATATTTTTTCTCCATGACCTATCGAACTAGGTCACACCAAAGGACGACAAAACGTAATTTATTAAGCTCCAACAACATGTGAGACAAAAACTTAACAGACTCACATCATGGGCTTTACTGTGGGCTTTAGTCACATGATCCTGAATGGGGTCCTTCAAATAATTACAGTTTTAATAGAATTGCCTGAATTTAAATGATCATATAGTGTCACACCCGAGGATATGGTTTTCAGTGACAAAATGTATCAAGTTCCTATTTTTTTAGAAATATATGCATGCAAAAATATTGTCATTTACTAAAATAGACACTTGTAAAATAGGGCATTAGATATTTATTAATGACTTAATTGTTTTTAATTTATAAAAGTTGAAACTTATTGAACCATGCTTAAGACAGAAACACCATTGGTTAGTTTTGAGATTTGCCTTAAAACTGTTTAAAGAAGTAATTTTGTATAAAAAATTTTTATAGAATATTTTATAACAAGACGTCAATGAAGACAAATAAATGTTTAAACTATTTAATGCATTTTAAATGATGACAGTGGACCCTTTTCACGAGACTGTTATGATGCCTTTATTGGTCATCAGCATCTTAAATCGTTGAAATTTGTTAAGATTTACATTTTGATATGTACAGTTGAAACCAGAAGTTTACATACGTTGTATAAAAAGGCACATGACCATTTAAAAAAAGCCAGATGTTAATGTGACTAAACATTTTCTCTTTTAGGTAAGTTAGGATTATCAAATGTGTCTCTGTTATGCTTAATAGCAGAATAATGAGATATATTTTTCTTGAGAAATTTTTATAACTTTTCTTGAAAGTCAAATTTACATACAATAAGATTATTATGCCTCTGAAAAAGCTCAGATGATGGTGTCAAGATTTGGATGTTTCTGATTGGCTAATTGACAACATTTGAGTTAATTGGAGGCACAACTGTAGAATAGTATTTAAGGAAAACTTTAAACACACTGCTTCCTTGTGTGACAACATGGGAATTCAACAAACAGAATCAACAAAAAAAGCCAGATTACAACTTGCTAAATTACACTGGGAAAAAGACTAATTTTTGGAGACATGTCCTGTGGTCTGATGGCCATAACGACCAGTGTTACATTTGGAGGACAAAGATTAACAGCCTAGGAACACCATCCCAATTGTGAAGTATGGGGGCGGCAGCATAATGTTGTTGGGTTGTTTTGCTGCAGAACGGACTGGTCCACTTCACAGCATAGATGGCATCATGAAGAAAGAACATTATGTAGAAATACTGAAGCAACATCTCAAGACATCAGCTAGGAAATTAAAACGTGGCCACAAATGGGTCTTCCGAACAGACCATGACCCTAAGCATACTGCCAAATTAGTTCAAATGTGCTTTAAGGACAACAGAGTGAAAGTTTTGGAGTGGCCATCACAAAGCCCTGACCTCAATCCTATAGAAAATTTGAGGGCAGAGTTGAAAAAGCTTGTGCAAGCAAGACAGTCTACAAATCTGACTCAGTTACACCAATTCATGTTAGGAGGAATGGGCCAATATTCCTTCAAAACATTCCCAAAACATTTGACCAAAGTTATACAGTTTAAAAGCGAAGCTAAAATACCAAGGAAATGTATGACTCTTTATAACTCGGAATTTTGACCTAATAACTAGCAATTCTATCTTTATAACTCGCAATTCTGACTTAATAACTCAGAATTCTGACATTATAACTCAAAATTCTGACTTTATCACACGCAATTCTGACTTTATCACTCAGAATTGCGACTTAATAACTCAGAATTGCGACTTAACTCAGAATTCTGACTTTATAACTCAGAATTGCGACTTTATAACTCATAATTGCGACTTTATAACTCAGAATTGCGTCTTAACTCAGAATTGACTTTATCACTCAGAATTGCGACTTAATAACTCAGAATTGCGTCTTAACTCAGAATTGACTTTATCACTCAGAATTGCGACTTAATAACTCAGAATTGCGACTTAACTCAGAATTCTGACTTTATAACTCAGAATTGCGACTTTATAACTCATAATTGCGACTTTATAACTCAGAATTGCGTCTTAACTCAGAATTGACTTTATCACTCAGAATTGCGACTTAATAACTCAGAATTGCGTCTTAACTCAGAATTGACTTTATCACTCAGAATTGCGACTTAATAACTCAGAATTGCGTCTTAACTCAGAATTGACTTTATCACTCAGAATTGCGATTTAATAACTCAGAATTGCGTCTTAACTCAGAATTGACTTTATCACTCAGAATTGCGACTTAATAACTCAGAATTGCGTCTTAACTCAGAATTGACTTTATCACTCAGAATTGCGACTTAACTCAGAATTGCGACTTAACTCAGAATTCTGACTTTATAACTAAGAATTGCGACTTTATAACTCATAATTGCGACTTTATAACTCAGAATTGCGTCTTAACTCAGAATTGACTTTATAACTCAGAATTGCGACTTTATAACTCAGAATTGTGACTTAATAACTCAGAATTCTGACTTTGTAACTCAGAATTGCGACTTAACTCAGAATTCTGACTTTATAACTCAGAATTGCGACTTTATAACTCAGAATTGCGACTTTATAACTCAGAATTGCGACTTTATAACTCAGAATTCTGACTTAATTTTTTTTTTTTTTACTTAATTTTTTTTTATTCAGTGGCGGGAACGGGCTTCCATAGTTTCTAATTCAGTGGCTATGGGCAGGACAGTAAATGTTTATGTTGTTCTCTCTTCTGGCTGCTGTTATCAGTCTCACACTATTTTCTTTCCTTTTCCTGAAACACTTGATTACACCATTGTGGAGTTTTTCTTTAATTATTTCAGCAAATAGGATTGTAAAGAAATTATTTGTTGTACTGGGCTCTAAGTTTATCCAACTGTGATGTCTTCCGCTACTGAGAAACCAGGAAATGTGAAAAGAGTCTATACTAAATCTGTTCATTTTAGTCATGTGTGAGAGTGAAATTTCAACGTGACATCAACAACATACCTTTGTATTCCAGATGGAAGCCTGTGTAGCTGACTGACCCGTCACTGCGGAAGGCGATGTGCATGATGTTGGAGCTGCTTTCAACCTTTTCTGGCAACTTGCTGTCTTGAAATGTGCCGATCAGATGACTGTTGCTGTGAGGTCCGTCGTAGATGTATAAGAAGTCATAATTGGGCTCAATGCTAAAACTGAGAGAAGACATGGAAAGGATCAAAACACTGCAAATAAAATTATCTATTGACTTTTCCAAAGCCACAATATCCATATGATATCTGTTTATTTACAGTTAGAATTTGCATTATGGGATGTTAATCTCTGGTCTGTCGACTTTTGATGTTGAAAATTCAACTATGAAGTTTAACAAAGTGAATTTTAGTTCCCTTTTAATTTGAAATGATATATTATTCATTCATTCTTTCATTTTCCTTCGGCTTAGTCCCTTATTCATCAGGGGTCACCACAGTGAATAAACCGTCAACTATTCCAGCATATATTTTACACAGTGGATGCCCTTCCAGCATCCAGCACCCAGTAATGGGAAACACCCATACAGTCTCACATTCACACACTAAGGCCAATTTAGTTAAATCACTTCACCTATAGCGCATGTCTTTGGACTGTGGGGAAAACCAGAGCACCTAGAAGAAACACACACCAACACGAGGAGAACATACAATCTCCACACAGAAATGCCAAATGGCCCTGCCGGGACTCGAACCGGCGGCCTTCTTGCTGTGAGGCGACATTGCTAACCATTAAGCCACCGTGCCACCCTTAACAATATATTTGATGATAGCAGTCATGGGAATTATATCTAATATATTAGATAACAATAAGTCATGGGAACTTATTACTGGTGGGAGGCATGCGTTGGGGCCGAGTGCCTCAGTGTCCCACCAGTGACGATATACAGCCACACGATGTACATAGACGATATACATAGAGGCACTGTCTATCCAAAATTATAAATATTTTTAAATAGGCACTATCCTTATAAATAAACTGCATAGTTGCAATCTAAACAACTACCTTCTTGACTAAAAAAGCCTCAAAAGTACATTATGTTGCCCAAAAGCTGCAGTATTTGGAATATTTTTTTATTTCTTTCTTTCTAAATTTAAAACAATGTTATTAAAAGTACATTTTTCAAACTTTTCAACATCAAATGTTGTTAGTGGAAATATAAAGATTCAATAATGCAATTCAAAAGCAGAAATAAGTTAAAAACAAAAAACAAATCACAGAATATGCACAAAAAAAAATGCTAATTACAGTATGAATATTTTCTATGGATCTTCTAATGGGTCTATTGGTCTTCTAATGGATCAAAAAAAAAATATCAATCACAAAAATATCCAGTAGAACAACAACAGTTTTTTTTCTTAACATTGATAATAATAAGAAATATTTCTATATTGTAGAAATTAATTATATTTCAAAATATATATTCAAATATAAAGCAATTATTTCAAATGTAAATAATATTGTTTTGATAAATACAAGCAAATAAAAGCAGACTTGGAGTGTTTGACTGGGAATTTACAACTTAAACATATGTTCAAGTACATTACAGTTCTCAAAATAGACATAATTTGTTTCTAAACTATTCTTTTAGTATAAGAGGAAGAATACACCACGTAATTCGAACTATGAATAGTGTGTGTTAAATAACAATAAACAATAAATAAAATGTAGTTTTTATGCACATATTGTAATATATTGTTTAACATGGTCAGTACAAACTAAAACACCATGAAGGCTGCTCTAAAACAACAATAGGATGGGAAAATACCGACTAAACACTAATTACTGAGGGTACTGTTCATTTAAATCTTCATAATGATGCAAACTTCTTAAAAACAGTGATGACGGTAAAAGTGGAACACAAAAACAAGCTGAATCCTATTGAAAACATTTATCAAGTGCTTGTTGACAACACCACAAGCTCCATCCAGTGTTTATGGTGTGCTCGGATGAGGACGTTAAAACAAGCCTGTGATCTTCCTAAAAGACCTTTTGGGTCATTTGAGGCAGAAAAATGTTTTCAAGAGCCTTTTCTGTATGCTTCAGGTGGAAGGGAATGATATGAAGTGGAAACATCCGATGTGGGTGGAAAATGCACGTAAATGGCAGAGCAAAGCTTTGGGGAAATATAGTCAGAAAATGTTGCACTTCACATTAAGTACTGCAATATGAGCAGACGTCTATATTAATGTCATTATGAAGATTTGTTTATTGTCCCAAAACTCCAACAACGATATGCCAATAGCTTGAGACAATTTTGTAAATACTGTAATAATGTCACTTGCAGGCCTCTTGGAGATTATCTGTCCCGAGACATCTTTTCTCAATTACCCTACTGATAAAAAACACAACTCCAAGTCACATGCTAATTTGAAATTAATTGGGTTTTCGTGCACAGATCACAGTCTGATATCAATAGCGTTTTCCAATTTACAGTCTGAGATGGAACCGGGTATGGGTCAGTGACGTGACACACATTTTATGTCTTCTGATGTAATCATTTATTCAAAGATGCATTAAAAATGCAAATCACACTGACAACGACTTGAATACATCTCCTCTATGATTAACCTGTTCAAAAATTCAGTTTGATATTTTTTGGGGAGACAAAGTCAGAAATGTCTTGGTGGTTTATTCGCTGTGAGACGGCAATGAAGTAACATAACATGCTAATTAAAGCCTGAGATTCTTGTAAGATAAAACTAGAAGTAGTTTGAAATTATCTAAAAATTTTACTGTATATTTATTCAATTATTTACATATTTAAGTGATGACGGACGGACTGACAGATAGATAGATGGATGGATAGATAGAATGAAGGATAGAAAGATGGATAGACAGATGGATGGATGGTTAGATAGATAGAACGATAGAACGACAGACAGACAGACAGACAGACAGACAGACAGACAGACAGACAGATAGATAGATAGATAGATAGATAGATAGATAGATAGATAGACGGAGAGATAGATACACGGACGGACGAACGGACGGACGGACGGATGGAGAGATAGATAGACAGACGGACGGACAGACAGACAGACAGACAGACAGACAGACAGACAGACAGACAGACAGACAGACAGATAGATAGATAGATAGATAGATAGATAGATAGATAGATGGAGAGATAGACGGACGGAGAGATGGACGGACTGATGGACAGACGTACGGACGGATGGATGGACAGATAGAATGATAGACAGACAGACAGACAGACAGACAGACAGACAGACAGACAGACAGACAGATAGATAGATAGATAGATAGATAGATAGATAGATAGATAGATAGATAGATAGATAGATAGATAGATAGATAGATAGATAGATAGATAGATAGATAGATAGATAGATAGATAGATAGATAGATAGATAGATGGACAGACGGAGAGATGGACGGACGGACGGAATGATGGACAGATAGAACGATAGATAGAATGATAGAACGACAGACAGACAGACAGACAGACAGACAGCCAGACAGACAGATAGACAGATAGATAGATAGATAGATAGATAGATAGATAGATAGATAGATAGATAGATAGATAGATAGATAGATAGATAGATAGATAGATAGATAGATGGACAGACGGAGAGATGGACGGACGGACGGATTGATGGACAGATAGAACGATAGATAGAATGATAGAACGACAGACAGACAGACAGACAGACAGACAGACAGACAGACAGACAGACAGACAGACAGATAGATAGATAGATAGATAGATAGATAGATAGATAGATAGATAGATAGACAGACAGACAGACAGATGGACGGACGGACAGAAATAGACAGACAGATGGATGGATGGACTGATGGATAGATAGAAATATAGTATGATAGATAGATAGATCATACTATCAATCAAATCCGCTCCACTTAACATCTTGTGCATCCACCATATTTGTGGTTTGTTAACCGTTTTAACCCCTTTTGTAGTTCTAGTTGAATTCAAGTTATTAGCAATATTAGCAGTTGGAGCAGAGATTTTTTTACAATTGGAGAGATTATAAAGGTCTGTAATACTTACCATTGAAAACGTGCTAATGTGCTAATGCTAACTTGGTCACGTGAAACCCATTATATTAAGTTTTTAACATCTACCCCTACCCTGAACTTAACACTTAATACCTTGTCTCAGGTTATCATTTGATAGGCTTTGGTTTGATTATGCACAGATCTGCACTTTGAATTTCAACAGGAAATAGTAAACCATTCGGATAACTTTTAAATACCTATTTTAACATGCTGTGGTTTGGGACATGCTAGTTATAAATTCAAGTACTATTTGGGAGAGATAGTATGTGAATTGGGGAGCAGCAAGAGTAAAACCTTACCTGATAAAAGCCAAGGAAATGACGTAATCAGGGTGAACCGTGATGAACCAGTCACAGTCCTTGCTGTGTGGATACGGATGAGGGAAATTCGGAGACAGTATGAATCCAGATGAGCCAGTAATGTTTCCACCACAAGGAGCTGAAAGATAATGATTATTTTCTGTTAGCGCTAAGAAAGCACATACAACAATTCCTCCCCACAGTGTGCAAGTGCTGTCATTTAATCTCAAAATTGCTCAATATCTTATACGTAATGCGCTACCATTATATAATTCCGTAATATGAGTCTGTAACTTAAATAATATCATTAATATTCATGAGCAAATCTGATAAGTGCCCACCCCCCACTGCTCAAACCATCTATGAGCTCCAGGTCTGGCTTTTAAAAATCTGTAGTGACCTTTAAATTGTCTAAATGTGACTCAAGGTCCCATAATGCAATTCAAAAGCATGCAAAATAAAAAAAAAATATGACTCAAAAAATACAGAAAGCTGCTAATTTACAAATATTTTTACATTGTAGTTTCTAATGGGTCACTCAAATAAATCACAAAAATTTCCAGCGGCACAGCAGTTTGTTTTATCATTGATAATAATACAAAATATTACAATATATTTAAGAAATAAATGATATTTTAAAATACATTCGCATTGATAACATTATTTCAAATGCAAAAGATATTGTTTTGATCAAATAAATGCAGATCTAGAGAGTCAAAAACTTTTTGGACTGGGAATTGACAACTTAAATATGTTCAGTTGCGTACATTACAATTAATAAAATAGTCAAAATTAGTCTCTAAACTATTGTGACTCTAAAAATTGCTAGATAGCTTATACATAAAAAAATCAAACTATGAGTCTGGAATTTAAATATTATCATTAATATTAATGAGCAAATCTGATAGGTGCCCACCCTGCCTACTACTCAAGTCATAAGCTTCCAGGTCTGGCTTTAAACTCAAAAATTGGCAACCTAAATATATGTTCAAGTAGTCAAAATTAGTCTCTAAACTATTTTTAGTATGAGAGGAAGATTACACAACATGTCATTTGAATCTCTAAATTGCTAGATAAGTCAATCACCATGCAGGCACTCAGTAACAAACTATGAGTCTGGAATTTAAACAATATCATTAATATTCATGAGCAAATCTGAAAGTGCCCACTCCTACACTCTTCAAACCATCTCTAAGCTCCAGGTCTGGAGCTCCAGACCTAGAGAGTCAAAAACTTTTTTTGACTGGGAATTGACAACTTAAATATGGTCAGTTGCGTACATTACAATTAATAAAATAGTCAAAAATTGACTCTAAACTATTTTGACTCTCAAAATTGCTAGATAACTTATACATAAATAAATAACATATCATGAGTCTAAAATATAAATAATATCATTAATATTAATGAGCAAATCTGATAGGTGCCCACCCCTCCTACTGCTCAAGTCATAAGCTTCCAAGTCTGGCTTTAAACACTCGAAACTCAAAAACTGACAACTTAAATATGTTCAAGTATATTATAATGAATAAATTAGTCAAAATTAGTCTCTAAACTATTTTTAGTATGAGAGGAAGAATACACAACATGTCATTTGAATCTCTAAATTGCTAGCTAAGTAAATCACCATGCAGGCCAGGCATTCAGTAACAAACTAGGAGTTGGGAATTTAAACAATATCATTAATATTCATGAGCAAAGTGCCCACTCCTACACTCTTCAAACCATCTATAAGCTCCAGGTCTGGCTTTTAAAACCCTGTATTGACCTTTAAATTGTCTAAACGTGGCATACATAATAAAGAGGAAAAAACATGCCTCAAAAAAAAAATAATAATAATAATACAGAAAATTGCTAATTTATGAATATCTTTTACAGTGTAGTTTCTAATGGGTCACACAAATCATAACAATGTCCAGTAGCACAACAGTTTGTTTTATGATTGATAATAACAAGAAATGTTACAATATATTTCAGAAATAAATGATATTTTAAAATATATCCACATAGAAACGTTATTTCAAATGTAAAAGATATTGTTTTGATCAAATAAATGCAGATCTAGAGAGTCAAAAACTTTTCTGACTGGGAATTGACAACTTAAATATGTTCAGTTGCGTACATTACAATTAATAAAATAGTCAAAAATTGTCTCTAAACTATTTTGACTCTCAAAATTGCTAGATAGCTTATACATAAATAAATCACCATGCTGGCTAATATATATCTTTAAGTAACAAATTAGTCTGGAATTTAAATAAATTTAGTTTAAATAATTTAGTCTGGAATTTAAATATTATCATTAATATTAATGAGCAAATCTGATAGGTGCCCACCCCCCCAACTGCTCAAGTCATAAGCTTCCAGGTCTGGCTTTAAAAACTTGAAACTTGAAAACTGACAAGTTAAATATATGTTCAAGTAAATTATAATTAATAAATTAGTCAAAATTAGTCTCTAAAAAGTTGTTTTAGTATGGGAAGAAGAAAACACAACATGTAATTTGAATCTCTAAATTGCTAGATATTTCCTAAGTTAATCCCCATGCTTTCCAATATATCATTCAGTAACAAATTTTGAATCTGAAATTTAAATTAATCATTAATATTCATGAACAAATCTGATAAAAGCTTCCAGGTCTGGCTTTTAAAAACAGTCTTGACCTTTAAAATGTCCAAATGTGACTGAAAGATTAAAATCCCATAATGTAATTCAAAAGCATACACAATAGAAGAAAAAAAAATACTGAAAGTTGCAAATTTACAAATATTTTTCACAGTGTAGTTTATAATGGGTCACACAAATAAATCTCAAAAATGTCTGGCGGCACAACAGTTTGTTTTATCATTGATAATAATAAGCAATATTACAATGAATTTTAAAAATAAATGATATTTTAAAATATATTCACATAGAAACGCTATTTCAAATTCAAATTACATTGTTTTGATCAAATAAATGCAGACCTAGAAAGTTAAAAACGTTTTTGACTAGGAATTGACAAGTTAAATATAAGTTCAAGTAAATTATAATGAACTAAATATGCAAAATTAGTCTCTAAACTATTTTGATTTAAAAATGCTATATGAAGCTAGATGGCTTATTAGCTTATACATAAATAAATCACCATGCTGGCCTATATATATATATATATATATATATATATATATATATATATATATATATATATATATATAAAATTAAGTAACAAACTACGAGGCTGGAATCATTAATTAATATTGAATCATCATTAATATTAATGAGCAAATCTGATAGGTGCCCACCCCCCTACTGCTCAAGTCATAAGCTTCCAGGTCTGGCTTTTCAAAACTTAAAACTCAAAAATTGGCAACTTAAATATATATTCAAGTAAATTATAATTAATAAATTAGTCAAAATTAGTCTCTAAACTATTTTTTTGTAAGGGAGGAAGAATACACAACATATAATTTAAATCTCTAAATTGCTAGATATCTCCCAAGTTAATCACCATGCTGGCCAGGCATTCAGCAACAAACTACGAGTCTGGAATTTAAACAATATCATTAACATTCATGAGAAAATCTGATAAATGCCCACTCCTACACTCCTCAAACCATCTATAAGCTTCCAGGTCTGGCTTTTAAAAACCGTCTTGACCTTTAAAACGTCTAAATGTGACTCAAAGTTGAAGAAAATAGGTTCTGCAGACTCCCACGGAATAAACGCAGCTCCCCAGAAGCATTTATCATGGGAAGTCTTCACCCTAGTTTCCAATAACCTAGAAGTTTAAGCGCTGACTGGGCAAGTGATCAGAAATTTCCATCAAAGAGATTTATTATTCCGGGCCTTTTTATAAAGGGTGATTCAAGCTAGTTATTTTAGACGTTTGGTCCGTCAGAGCTGACAAGTGTGAAATGAGGGGCTGTCTGTGTATTACGGGTCTCATGCGGCACAACTGCTGCAAATGGGGTATATGCAGTGTTTTTTAACCAATGATAAACATTTATGTGAGTGTTTTTAATTTCATAAGGTTCCTTTTACAGCATCGATCTTGTAATGTAATTAAAATACAATCAGTTAAATAGACTTAAGCATTCATTAAGTTTTTTTAAGCATAAACGAGATGAATATTTAGATGCAAGCACCGTCAGTATATACTAGAGTATAATAAATTTCCATATTTTAAAGTCCCCATGAACTGGAAGCAGCAACCTTTTTTTCCGCTTTGTCCCTTTATTTATCAGGGGTCGCCACAGCGGAATGAACCGTCAACTTTTCCAGTATATGTTTTACACAGCGGATGCCCTTCCAGCTGCAACCCATCACTAAGAAACACCCGTACACTCTTATTAACACTCATACATTACAGACCATTTAGACCAATTCACCTATACCAGATGTCTTTGGATTGTGGGGGAAACCGGAGCACCCGGAGGAAACCCACGCGAACACAGGGAGAACATGCAAACTCCACACAGAAATGCCAACTGACCCAGCCGAGCTGCGAACCAGCGACCCTCTTGCTGTAAGGCGATCGTGCTACCCATTGCGCCACCGTGAGGCCTGATTTTACAACGTATGATAGAAAATATATAAAGGAGGTATATAAATAAAACAGGCTTCTTGGCATTGTTTGGGGACCCCTAATTCCACGGAGCCCTGTTGTTTATCTCACTTATTGGTTAAGTCCGCCCCTGCATATATCCCATTGAATAAGGCAAGGCAAGTTGTTTGGCACATCTCATACACAATGGTAATTCAAAGTGCTTTACATACAGTGGGGAATATAAGAATTGAACACGTTTTTTTTTTTCCTGAGAATATTTCTAAAGGAGCTGTTGACATGAAATTACCAGATTTTGGTGAAAACCCAAACAATACAAACTTAAAAATAAAACAAAACAAAAATCAGAAAAATGAGTTGTGTAATAACAATGAAATGACACGATGGCAGCTTAAAGACGCCTCTCATATTTAGAATGAAGTCACATGCATTGCTCCGGTGCGAGTTTTTCACAGACTTTAACAGAGAGTAAAATATTGATGGTTTTGTGAGTCTCATCTATCAAATCTGATCTTTATTTAGTATTTTCTATTGGATTCGAGTCAGGTGATTGGCTTGGCCATTCTACAGCTTGATTTTCTTTCACTGAAAGCATTTGAGAGTTTCCTTGGCTGTGTTTCAGATCATTGTCTTGCTGAAATGTCCACCCTGGTTTCATCTTCATCATTCTGATAATGTAGATGTTGGACTGAAGCAGCTAATATTCATTTACAATAAGGAAGGGAAGAGAGTTGCTGAAGAACTACTAAGAGATTTCAGCTGCTGTCTGGGCTTTCACTGCTATTCCACACTTCCCTTTCTTCATGCGTTCAACACTTTTTCCCTACGTTATTTCATTTTATTATACATAACTTAATTTGTAAACTAATTAGTCTTGTTTCCTTTGCATATATGGGTTTAACTGGTTATCAACCTCTGGTGAAAATGTCAAGTCAACAGCACCTTTAGAAATATGCTTTCTGAGAAAAATGAGGATGTGTTCAATACGTATTTCCTCACTGTAAATAAGAATACAAAAAACAAAAACTAATAAAAGAATAAAAAAGAATAAAAACAGATAATAATTCTCACCGATGCAGGTTGGCGGACTGGGCTGCCAGTAGAACCTGTTGTCCACCTGAATGCAGGTGATTCTGGGTTCACCTTGGAGGTCGTAGCCTGGATCACACGCGAAGGTCATGGTGTCGCCCGGTTCCTTCCCTTCTCCGCTGCGGCTGCCATTCATGGGCGTCCCGGGATCCCTGCAGGCGGTCGCAACTGAACCTGCATAATAGGAAATGATGACCGGCTGAGCTCACTTTTCACTTACCAGGATTTCTCCACAGGAGGTGGCATTTCCTGCTTGGAAATGAGGTTGCGTGGCCTCGGTGCCGCACAATGGCTCACTGGGAGCTCTGTCGAAGCAGAACGCCATCTAATGCAGGTCTGAGATACAGTGCGGCAGCACCGTTAGGCTGAATCACTCACTAATGGAGGTATTCTTATGCATTTACTTTGAAATTACTTCTCGCTTCTTCGAATAGAGGAACCGTTTTTCTGTGCAAGCATCCTTTTTAGACAGTTACATTTAAAATGCGTCACGCAAGAGATAAAATGCTGTAATAATAATAATAACAATAATAATAATAATAATAATAACAATAACAATAATAATAATAATAATAATAATAATAATAGGGATGTCCCGATCAGATTTTTTTGCCTTTGAGTCTGAGTCATTTGATTTTGAGTATCTACCGATACCGAAACCCGATCCGATACTTCTATAATACATAAAAAAAATAAAGAACAGTGAAGAAACAGATCCAGGATGTTCCTTATTTCTTAATTTAATTCACCTGATTTTAACATTCAACAACTCTGTTAACAAACAGAGCACTTCTGTGAGGAAGCTTGAACAATCAAGTAATAAATAACATCAATCCGTCACTTTTGGACTTTGGTGCAACATTAAATATAAAAGGAATGTAATATAAAAACAAATAGCACCTCAACTTAAACTACCTGGCAGGCAATCCCAAGTTTACATATCTCACAGTTTGCTATGGCAATGTTGTCGTCATCAACTTTATAATATCTCCAGACCGCAGACATACTCGTGCTTTCCGGTTCAAGCTGCTTCCGTTTTTTACTTTTCCGGCATTTAACCAATAGCATCTCGGTCATGTGATGTCATGCCCCACACGTTGCTGTTTCTGTGACGTCAAGAAAGAGGTCTAACTCTGTGCCTAACTATAGATGTGTTAAAAAATAATGAGAATATATAAATATACATATATTGGAGTCCTGATTGGGAGGTAAGATCTGATTCTGATCCGAGTCTGAAACCACATGATCGGGCCCGATTTCCGATCAGTTGATCGCATATGGATATCCCTAATAATAATAATAATAAAAACACAAGACAATGCTGAAATATTTTCTGCCAAGTGAACACCTATAAATTACATATTCAAGGTATATGAAGTACCTATGAATAAAAAAATGACTACTTTTGTTCAGCAAAGATGTGTTAAATACTAAACACAGTAAAAAAAAAGTGATTAGTTGACTTTACATAAAATAAGTGACTAAACCTCATGATTTTAAAACAAGTAGCTGACTTTATTTAAAGTGAGTAAACTCGTTCCCCTAAAATATTTAAGCAAGTAATGCCACAATGTAGTAAATAGTGGACTTTGTAAGTGGAAAACCCGAATACTTCACTGGCGAGAAAACCGACAGACCATTTGCAGCGCGAGGATAAAGAATGAGCCTCCTCCAATGTTTTTGTTTTTTCCTTGTTTTTAATAACACAAATATAAATATGCATTAAATAAATACTACTACTAATAATAACATTACACCAAAGCTAATTGTCATGAATAAACTAAAAAAAGCCCACCGAGATGAAGGCATGGAGGCAGTGGTTTTTAAATTTATGTTGAAAATAATAATTTTTTAAAATATTTTGATCCTTTCTTTTTTTATTTGTAAAGATATTTGTGTATTGCTGTACAGCCTGCATGTTTTAAGCCAGGGATGTCCAAACTCGGTCCCGGAGGGCCGGTGTCCTGGAGAGTTTAGCTCCAACCCTAATCAAACACACCTGAACCAGCTAATCAAGCTCTTACTAGATATACTAGAAACTTCCTGCAGGTGTGTGGAGGCAAGTTGAAGCTAAACTCACCAGGACACTGGCCCTTCAGGACTGAGTTTGGACACCCCTGTTTTAAGGAATGTGTAAATGAGGCGCACAACTAACGTGCTCTGCGCTGGACCTGCTTTCAGCTGGTCTATTGCGCAGTCTATATTAGTTCCTTAAAACAGCAATGTGCCAACAATGCGCCTTAACACACCTATTTTCTAGACCGAAACAACCATGAGTACACAAAGTGGCACAAATGGATTTGTTATTTAAACATCAAGGCGGAAAATGGGAAAATTAGAGTTGCGTTGGTCTGAAAATAGCAACACGTTGTGAAAACACGTCTTGCGCTTTATTATGCCGGGTGTATGATAGGGCCCTGAATGACAATGGTCTACAGCAGAGGTCACCAATCTTGTTGCTGGAGGCTGGTGCCCTGCAGGATTTAGCTCCAACTTGCCTCAACAAACCTGCCTGGGTGTTTCAAGTATACCTACCAAGTAAGACCTTAATTAACTTGATCAGGTGTGTTTGATTAGGGTCGGAGCAAAAATCTGCAGGACACCGGACCTCCAAGAACAAGTTTGGTGATCCCTGGTCTACAGGAACGCAGAACACAATGTGCTCTAACCAAAAAATCTGCAAAGTGTAAGGCCGCAAAAGGTGAACCGTGTTATAGCGAGGGACCATTGTATTACTTTTTTTAAACTTTATTTGGGATAAAAAAAATGTTGCCTTGGTGAGCTTGGTAATCCTCTATTAAAAGTTTTAAAAACTTTACCACCACTTAGTCTTCTGAAAACAATAAAACATTTGGATTTTAATTTTATGCACCAATGTAACCTCCCAGAAACAAACAACCTTGTACAATATGTGTACTGAAATGCTTCATTACAGAGGAATCAACCGAACCAACTCTAATTTTAACAGAATGCACATATACACCATTACCCTATTTTAAAAATGACTCCAGTTCAAAATATTATAACAAATTTCTGTCACGCCATGCACTCCAACTAATGATGCATTGCCATTCACTTAAATGGCTTCATTAGTCGTGACCTTTTTAATTTTACTTGCTACCTCAGTGTTGAACTGATTTCAAATAAATATTTAAATAAATACATTCATAAAGTTACTTACTTGAGAAGTCAATGGCAAAACCAGATTTGCTAATGTAGAAGTCTGTCTCAAACTGGATGGTGACCACATTGAGAGTGCTGTGAATGCCGTCAGGTAACAGCGAACCGCTCACTTCCTTCAGCGCCATCTCGTTTTCCGGGTGGCCATCCCAAACCTTCAGGATATCATGCGACGCTTCAGTATCAAACGCCAGGAACTGCAGACTAAAGAAACAGATCTCAGTTAAGCCTGATTCAGACTCTGTGAAAGACAAATGCTCAGTAATCCAATCAAATTACTTCAATTATTTACTGATATTCTGTTTTGGTTCCATTTTGTTCCACAATAGTTCCATCACTACAATAATAAACATTACTTTAACGACTAATGCAAATATATTTAATGCATCTATTCATGTTTAAATGTAATGGATACCAGGTATCATTAACAGATCATTAACACTCCCATATTTCAGACTCACCCTTTCGTTTTGTTATAGACTCTATGTTATAGAATTTGTATCTATTTTCACAAAAATGATTTTTGTCCATGCTTGTCAAGTTGCCAGACCTTGTTCATCACCTCACACAATTGACAAATTATCCAAATTTTGAAGCATTTTTTCCTCTCAATCTGGCAACATACATTACAAAGTTGTGCTGTTGATTTCTGCGAAGACAGTAGTAACGTCAGTAGTAATAGCCATTTATGCCTCATTCACACCAGAAGCGACTTTGTAGCTGCCTGTCGCTTTGGGTGGTGACCTGCTGCAACAGGTCTATGTAGGTCTACAGCACGGAGAATACAACCAGCCTCTGAGCGAGCTGGGAGAGGATCACGTGAGCTCTACAGATGCTCCTATTGGCTGACGCTCAAGAAAGAGCTTTGTCACATCGCTGGACATGCCCACCTGGTTGACAACGGACGCTATCGCTCACGTAGACAGAAGTAGCCAGAAGTAGCTCACTCTCAGTTGAAATAAACAGTCGCTTATCGCTTTACCGCTGATAATCGCTCGTAGTGTGACTGAGGCTTAACAGACAAATACTCAGTAATCCAATCAGATTCTTTTTTAATTATCATTAAAACATACCTTGCAACACCGTCCCGTTTTATTATAAACACATTTACAATCTAGTTATGAAAAATTTATTTTTGTTCATGTTTGTCAAGTTGCCAGATCTTGTATGAAGCTCATCACCTCACACAACTGACGAAATATTCAAATCTTGAAGCTTTTTTCCCTCAATCTGGCAACATACATTACAAAGTTGCGTTGTTGATGTCAGTAGTAGTAGACATTTACACACAAATAGTCAGTAATAAAACCAGATTACTTCCAAATTGCTAGCATGTATTACATGTTTAAATGCATTGTATTATCATTAAATATAAACAGATACTTTACAGACAATACACTAATCCAATCAAAGTACTTATATTTTTTACTTATATTCTGTTGAGCTGGTTCAATTTTATTCTATAATACCAATTAATCACTACATTAATAAACATTACAGTAACAACTGATATTTACCAAATATATACCGATACAAATATATACCGATATATATATATACCGATACATATACATATATATATATATATATATATATATATATATATATATATATATATATATATATGTATACACTAAATATTATTTATGCATGCATCACATTTTAAATGTAAACTTTCACCAACAGCAATAAATTCCAATGTTGTTTTTGTTGAAGTGGCATTGGTATTAAAATTATAATTACTTGTATTATGATTAAATATGAATTAATACAGATACTTAAGAAATAAATACTCACTAATGCAATTAAATTACAGTACTGACATTCATTATTTACAGTATATTCTGCTTAACTGGTTCCATTTTGTTCCACAATAGTTTAATGTTTTATCATTAGTCCACCTCATTAATAAACATTACTGTACCAACCAATGCAAATAGTTTTTTAATGCATGCATTGCATGTATAAACGAACACTTTTACTAATAGTAATACCTTCAAATGTTGTTTTTGTTGCAGGTGCATTTGTATATATTTTTTATTATCATTAAATATGAATTGATACAGATACTTTACAAACAAATTCTCAGTAATCCAATTAAATTATAATACTGACATTTTTTTACTTGCAGCATATTCTGCTGAATTGGTTCAGCAGATCGCACTATTATGTTTTTCTCTCCGTTTAATTCTTCTATAACCTGTTTTAACACATTTTAATCTGTTTTAAATCATTTTTATTATTTGTTTTTATTTTTCTTATACTTGTCTCTTTTATTCCTGTTTATGTAAAGCACTTTGAATTGCCACTATCTATGAAATGTGCTATATAAATAAACTTGCCTTGCCTTGGTTCCATTTTGATCCACAATAGTTCAATGTTTTAGCATTAGTCCACTTCGATGATAAACATTACTGTCCCAACCAATGCAAATAGTTTTAATGCATGCATCACGTTCACAAGTAAACTTTTGCTAACAGTAATACATTCAAATGTTGCTTTTGTTGTTGCATTTGTATTGACATTATATTTGTTATTGTTTTATCATTAAATATGAATTAATACAGATACCATACAGATAAATACTCAGGAATCCAACCAAATTACTGCAATTATTTACTTATTATATTCTGTTGATTTAGTTTCATTTTGTTCCACAAATGTTTGATGTTTTAGCATTAGTCTACTTCATTAATAAACATTACTGTGACAACCGGTGCAAATATTTATAATGCATCACATTTTTAAATCTAAACTTTAATAACAATAATAAATTAAAGTTGTATTACTAGAATTAAAGATTAATTAATACAGATAACTCGCAGACAAATACTCAGTAATAAATCCAAATTACTTACATTTGTTTCTTATTATATTTAGCTGAATTGGTTTCATTTTGTTCCACAATAGTTAAATATTCTTTATTAATAACACTTCATTAATATACATTACTGTACCAACCAATGCAAATGGTTTTAATGCATGTATAAAGTTCTAAAGCTATACTTATTAGTAATTAATTCTACTAACAGTTATAATACTAAAGGTTCCATTTGATTTAACTATGATTAGGATTAATTAATACTATAATAAGTGCATTGCTCATTCTTAATTTAAGTTAATGCATTAGCTAACAATAATAAATGGGACCTTTTACCATTAATAATGGTAAAGTTAAACAGTAATTAATTCTACTAACACTAATAATAATAGTTCTATTTGCATTAAATGCCATAAAAGATGAATAATACTGTAACAAATACATTGCTCATCCTTAGCTGAAGTTAATGCATTAGCTAACAATAATTAATGGGACCTTTTACCATTATTTATTTAACGCATACTTCAAACCTCATCAAAAGAAGACTAATGTAAACGCGTAAACACGCTGTAAACAGATCAAAGGCCTCAATCAAAATAAAAGGACATTTTCCGAGTATTGTACTGTAGGTGGATTATACTTCACTTCAGGTCAGGGTTGATGCAATCTCTTTAACATTAATAAGCTCGACTCTTTCCTCTGCAATTCCTCTAATGAATGCCTTGAACCGAGTCTCTAAATACCCATTATAGCTTTCAGCTCTCCGAGCCTCGATATCACTAAGACACTGACAGTATGCGTCAGGCTAAAATATGAATTGATCTATTGCCAGTGACTTAATGAGCTACATTTCCATCTGCGGGTTAATAAACACTGCAAGAAAAAAAAAAAAAAGATGATGATGAAGAGAAAATTCTAATTTGATGCAAGCAGGTTGAGGACTCATAGGCTTTCTGGTTTCAACTTAGAATATGTGCTTAAAATCAAACATAGTATTAAAAGATATGTGAATTCAAAATATTAAAGGGATAGTTCACACAAAAATGATAATTATGTCGTCATTGACTCTTAACTAAGTTTTGAGTTTCTTTTGTTAAAGACAAAAGATTATGTTTTTTTTCCTTTTTTTTATGGGGGTGGGGGGTGGGGGGGGGGGGGGTTATAGCATGGAAGTCAATGGATTTTTTTTTTTTTTTGTCCAAAATATCCTCTTTTGCATTCAACAGAAGAAAGAAATTGATAAAGGTTTAAAACTGCATGAGGAATAATGAATGGTGAGGCAATTTTTAATGTGAACTATCGCTTTATCGCTGTCTATTGCTAAACGTTGATGAAAAACTCCACACTGATGAGGGAAAACTTGGGCCCCGTTTACACTAACACGTTTTAGTTTTAAAATGGTGTTTTAGAACGAAAACGATCAGCATCCACACTAGCGTTTCACCCAGCGTTTCTGAACAAATCTGCGTCTACATTAAAACGGTAAAAACGCACATCACGTGACCATACACACCCTCTGGCATGCACTGCTGCGTGCTTTGAGCATACCCATATGAGAGCGGTGCGCGTCGGACTGTTCATCAAGGATCCACCGATGGATCTAATCTCACTATATTTGTTAAACGTGATATTTAATTCATCTTGTCTCTATCTAGCGACATATTCCCCGACTTTGGTCTTTTGAATCTATTACTTGTTCTCAGGTAACGTGTTTTGGCTGAGCGCTTAGGTTAATATATTCATTAATGTAACCACGGACACTGATTCTGCACATATGACTGACTGCTTGCCTTTATGTATAAACTTATTGTATGTTATACTTTCATAATGGCCATTATTGATTATTAAAAGTGATATTCAATGAAAGAGAGGGTATGTTTCATATTTTCAATGAAAATGAAAGGAGGCAGTAATGTTGTCGGCTCTGTTTTGTTATAAATATGCATGAAGATGACGGTCAATATTATGCAGCTACATGACGCCTCAATATTTTTGGTGTCTGTTAAGTTGCTAATATCAAAATGAAAATTGACAGTTCCTTATATGTTTTTGTTTTATTGTTAAGATAGTGAAACAGCATAGCCAGGGTGATGTGAATGAGGTTATAAAGTACAGGGTCCCTTTGAAGATTTACCAAGGAGTTTCCTAAGGAGTTTGTTTTTCATTTCAAGGTTAACATCTACAGCCCAGCCTCCATTTTCAGATATCTCAGTTTTTCCCCATCCACACTGAGACGGAGCAGCAGTGTTTTAGAATGAATACGGCCTCTCCAGCGTTTCCAAAACGATCCGTTTTCGGGGCACGAAAACTCAGGCGTAGTGAGGACGGATGGCATAACCGTTGCAAAACTTGTGCGTTTTAAAACTAAAATGTAGTAGTGTAAACAGGGCCTTAGACATTCACATAGTTCGTGATGAAGATGAATTTGTTTCTTAATCCAAAATATTTGATTTGAGGCTTAAAATTAAATTTAGCCACTTAATTTTAACGGTTCAGTAAAGACGGGGCATTTTTGACCTGAAGGACAAATGTTGCATACCAAATTCTAGGACTACAGGAGAGTTCAGTTAATATGAGACTGATATTATAATAATAACAATGTAGAACATTCCTAGTTCATTAACTTGAGTATCAGTTTAGTGATGGTTACAGAGAATTACCTCCACCAAAATAAGTTGTGCATCTGCTGAAATAGAAGGAATGTAATGATCTAATAATCACTACAATGTTGACTTGACATAACTTTTATAACAAATCTAATTGAAGACACTACACAGAGCTAAGCCATTTATCATTTATGAATAACAAATAATAAAGTCATCGCAAATTCTGTCCAACGTCACAAATTATTTTAACCCCTAGGGGTCTGAGGGGGGTTTGGGACACCCTGGCATTTATGCTTTGTTTTGTGTTTTTTTTACTCAAATAAATATACCAAAAGCTAAAGTCTGATTACATTGTATTTAGCAAAAACTGTCCATTAATAATATGAAAGCAGTATGTATGTACATACAAGTATTCATAATCATGTATTTTTGACAAAAATAGGGATATGGATGGCTAGTAAAAAAAGAATTGAATTATTTATTAATGACAATAATTATAATATTTATATTATTATTAATAATAATAATAGTAATAAATAATTTTACTACTACTACTTATAATAATAATAATAATAATACTTAATATTATTCCCATTTTTCTTCTTCTTCTTCTTATTATTAATAATAATAAATATTTTTACTACTACTACTACTACTACTAATAATAATAATAATAATATAATTATTATTATACTTATAATAAAAAATAAATAATAATAATCATAATAACAATAAATAATTTTACTACTACTACTATTATTACTTATTATTATTCCCATTCTTCTTATTCTTCTTTTTATTATTATTATTATTATTATTATTATTATTATTATTATTATTAGTAGTAGTAGTAGTAGTAGTAGTAGTAGTAGTATTAGTATTATTTTTATTAATAATAACAATAATAAGTATTATTATTGTTTATAATAATAGTACTAATAATAATAAAATAAAAATAATAATAAGTATTATTAGTAGTAGTAAAATGTATTATAATTAATATTTTTATTGTTATTATTATTATTATTATTATTATTATTATTATTATTATTATTATTATACTTATAATAATAATAATAATAATAAATAATTTTTGTACTACTAATAATAATACGTATAATTTTTAATAAAATATTATTATTATTATTATTATTATTATTATTATTATTATTATTATCATTATCACTATTATTATTTTATTATTGTTATTATAATTATACTTATTATTATTATTATTATTATTATAATCATTATCACTATTATTATTTTATTATTGTTATTATAATTATACTTATTATTATTATTATTATTATCATCAATATTATTATTATTAATATTATTATTTTATTATTATCATTATTATTATTATTATCATTATTATCATCATCATCATCATCATCATCATCATAGCACTTTTCATACACAAAATACAAAAGTAAATTTTATGCTCTAAACTGACTTTAGTTAATATTTTATTTACTACATCATCAACCTTTTATCTACAGTCCACTTGACTGTTCAGTTCATCCTTATCTACTGTAATTGAGAGTTGGATTTCTGACAGTGCATAATTCACCTGACAGTGTTACCAGAGTCCACCTCGATGGTCCACGTGCAGCGGAGGTTGTTGTCATACGGAAACGGGTATCCGGGAGACAGTATCCGTCCAGATGACTCACCTTTAAAACTTCCCCCACACTCCGCTACAATAGATCAAAACAAGAAGTTATTGCGCTGTCAAACTCCCACCCACGACAATGATGTATTCAGTTAGAGCTTTTCTTTCTCTGCCGTTAATGATGAGCTCTGTGGAGACTGGAAAAAAAAAACTCTGGTTGCTGGATCTGACACGACCACGCCACCCCCTCACCATCCCGACGTGCCAATGCAACAATGGGCCGCAATTATGCATGCACGAGACGCCGCTTTTAAGTATGCTCCTTGTGCATGTCATTAATTAATGTTAAAACTCTGTCCACATTATTTATGAGCGCGGTCTTGCATGAAAAGCACAAGACCGCTGCATATATCACACACACAAAAAATAAAAAATAAAGGAAGCATTATCATATTCATTACGATGTGGCTCAGACACAATATCTGCACTACATCACTCATTAAAGCACTTGTTTCTGTACTGCATTATAGATCAGCTGGAGCAAATGCTGATCTCATGAGTGAACAGGTGACAAGGAAAACTGCTGTCGTTACATGGTAATATAATAGAGCCAGACAAATGCTCAAGAAACATATAAAGGTCTATATACAGTGCTGTGCAAGAGTCTTAGGCCACCACCATCAGCTTTGGGAGGCTAAGGCTGCGTCCAAAATCACTACTTAGTAGCTACTGCATTTGAATTTAGTGTACTACTCGGCCATAAGAAAAGTATGTTCTATACAGTATGAATGTGAGCAGTATGAATGGAATTCGGACGTACTACATCCACCGCTTTGTCATCGTCACGTGACCTACCATCATCAGTTGCGTCGTTTCACTCCTATTCATGAATTCTCTCGCAGGGCATTATGAGATGGCGCAGCGTGCATGGGATGCGCACTTTAGAATCTCACCAGAAGTAGTCAGTCATCCGAGTACTTTTCGCATACTGATTATTGAATTAAATAAATTCGGACATACTACTCGGCTCGCACACTGATTTTAGCGTACTATATAGTATGGAAGTATGTGGTTTCGGATGCAGCCAATGACTTTTGCACAAGTCAATCCATCCATCCATCCATCCATCCATCTATCTGATCCATCTATTCTGAATGGGGGGAAATATCAAATTTGATTATTGATATGAATTATTAAAAATTAAATAAAATAACTTTGCTTTTGGTAAAAAAAAATAAATGAACGAACGGTGAACGAACGAATACAATTTTTTTAAAATTAATAAATAAACAGACAGACAAATAAAATAAAAATAAAATAAACTAGCAAATAAATAAACAAATAAATTTAGGCTGGTTTATTTGGGAGGCTAAGACTATCTATCAAAAATGCATCTTTCAGCATTTCTAAGAGTTCACATTAAAAGTGCACCAGGTATTTTCTGTCATTTTTAAATGTTCCTAGTCCCCCCTTGAAAATAACATTGCTATTGGTAAAAAATAAAATAAAATGAAAAGTAAAGTTGCAAACAAATAAACAAACACACATAAATAAATAAACACACCCACTGCACATTTAATTGTGTTAAAAATAAAATAGAATGATTTAAAAGATTAAAAAGAAAAGAGATTCAGAAAAGAGAGAATTTTTATCAAATTAAATTAAATTAAAAAGTTAAATAGCAAAAAATAAACAAACAAAAAACAAACAAAATAAACACCTCCATCACAAATTTTAGTTGTGTTAAAAGTAAAATAGCTCATGGTTTAAAAAATAACATTTAAAAAAAATAGAATAAAATAAAATAAAAAAGTAAAATAGCAAACAAATAAATAAATAAATAAATAAACAAAAAACAAACTAAATAAACACTCCACCACAAATTTTAATTGCGTTAAAAGTAAAATAGCTCATGGTTAAAAAATGACATAAAAAAAATAAGTAAAATAAAGTAAAATAGCAAAAAAAAAAAATAATAATAATACACAAACATAAAACAAACTAAAACACCCCACCACAAATTTTAATTGTTTTAAAAAGAAAAAAAAGCTTGTGGTTAAAAAACAAAACAAAAATTAAATAAAACATTTTTTTAATAAAAATTAACATAGCAAATAAACAAACAAACAAATAAACACCCCCACCACAAATTTTAATTATGTTAATATGCTAAAATAAAAAATAGTGCATGCCTATGACAATATAGAGGCTATAAAACAGTCAGATTAATATGTCAAACAATTACTGAACTAACATACAAGCCACCAGATATAATCCACACATGCAGGACTAATGACTAATAATAAATGACCAAAAATAGCAAACATCCCTAATCACTCTTTTAATAGGATCAAAGGGAAAACTCTAGAACTTTTAGTAAAATTAATATTTCATATTGCACTTCGTAATTGCATGCGATCCGTTTTGTGAAGAGGGAAAGTAGCTGTATATAGCGAGCATTTATCAGCTAGCTTTTGCATGAAATATTTAGCACAGGCTCGACGTGCACCATTTTGATGTTGAAATTCCCAAGGCGCTGTCATAAGAGCAAGTAGACCCCCGAGGCAAGCTTCCAGCATCTGCTCACCGGATTTCTGTTTACAGAGAGAACGGCTAACTTCATTCTGACTGCACTATTGTTCATCAATTTCATCATACAAAATCTGAGCATCGCACTGGACTGCCATAAATATTGATGACTCTATGAAACCAATCAACTTCAGATTCTTTCATAGTTTGTGTTTCAGGACTTGAGCTCTTTGCTGAAAGCATTGTGATCTACCTTGTTGACTACATCAGCAGCAGTCTACTAAGGCAGCATTTCAAGTGAAATGGAAGCTTGTAAGTGGCTGATTCTGAGAGGGGAAAATAGCAGCAGTGGAAATTCTCTGCTGAATAAAACACTGGCATATGGTCCAGGCTGGTTTATGCTGGTTAGAACTGGTTTTGCTGGTTGGTACTGCACCTTTTTGACTACTTAAGCAGCATTTTAAAATAATTGAAACCTTGCAAAATAAAATAAAATAAAATAAAATAAAATTAAATAAAAAAGTAAAAATTAAATTAAGTAAAAATTAAGTAAAGTAAAAATTAAGTAAAGTAAAAATTAAGTAAAGTAAAAATTTAATTAAGTTAAAATTAAAATTAAAATTAAAGTTAAAAATTAAATTAAATTAAATTAAATTAAATTAAAAATAATAAAATAAAATGTTTCCTAGGACTGGGTTGTGGCTGGAAGGGCATCTACTGTGTAAAACATGTCTGAATAGTTGGTGGTTCATTCCGCTGTGACAACCTCTGATAAATAAAGAACTAAAACAAAGAAAAATAAATCAATGAATGAATAAAATAAAATAAAATAAGGCGTCACGGTGATGCAGTGGGTAGCACAATCGCCTTACAGCAAGAAGGTCGCTGGTTCGAGCCTTGGCGAGGTCAGTTGGCATTTCTGTGTGGAGTTTGTATGTTCTACCTGTGTTCGTGTGGGTTTCCTCCGACTGCTCCGATTTCCCCCACAGTCCAAAGACATGGTATAGGTGAATTGGGTAGTGTGTGTAAATTAATGAGTATGGATGTTTCCCAGTGATGGGTTGCAGCTAGAAGGGCATCCACTGTGTAAAACATTTGCTGGATAAGTGGTTTATTTATTTCTACTGCTTAAAACATGTCGGAATAGTTGGTGGTTCATTCCGTTGTGACAAACCCTGATAAATAAGGGACTAAGACAAAGGAAAATTAATGAATAAATAATAAAATAAAATAAAATATTAATTAAATAATAAAATATTTCCCAGTGCTGGGTTGTGGCTGGAAGGGCATCTACTGTGTAAAACATGTCGGAATAGTTGGTGGTTCATTCCGCTGTGACAACTCCTGATAAATAAGGGACTAAGCCAAAGGGAAATTAATGAATAATTTTTTTTTTTTAATTAAAATAAAATAAAATAAAAAAATAAAATAAAAAAATTAATAAAATAAAAAAAAATAAAAAAATAAAAATAAATTAAATAATAAATAAATTAAATAATAAAATATTTCCCAGGGCTGGGTTGTGGCTGGAAGGGCATCTACTGTGTATAACATGATGGAACATTTGGTGGTTCATTCCGCTGTGACAACCCCTGATAAATAAGGGACTAAGACAAAGAAAAATAAATGAATGAATAAATAAAAAATGTATAATAATAATAAAAATAAGTAAATAAAATAAAATAAAATTAAATTAAATTAAAAAAAATAATAATAAATTAAATTAAAAATAAAATGTTTCCCAGGGCTGCGTTGTGGCTGGAATGGCATCTACTGTGTAAAACATGTCCGAATAGTTGGGTGGTTCATTTCGCTGTGACAACCCCTGATAAATAAGGGACTAAATCAAAGGAAAATGAATGAATGACTGAATGAATGAACATGACATATGGTGCAGTAGAGCATCCCGAGTTCGAATCCCGGCTCAAGGACATTTCCCGTCCCTACCCCCTCTCTCTCTCCCACCTCGCTTCCTGTCTGAAATACTGTCCTATCAACTTAATAAAGGCAAAAAGGCCAAAAATTTATTTTTAAAAAGATAAATAAATATAAATAAATTAATTAAATTAAATATAAACAGCTGGTCAGAACTGGTTATGCTGGTTAAAGTTTCACCTTGATGACTAGATAGCTGTATTCTAAAGCACAATTGTATTCAAAATAGAACACCAAGTCACTAATTCTAAAATAAAGTCATTTAAAGTCATTTAAATGGCTTAATACTGGCTTTAATACTTTATAATGCTAATTCTACCTTGCTGAATACATTTGCAGCTTTCTACTAAAACAACATTTTAGGAGAAATAGGACCTTTTATGTGACAAATTAAAAAATGTAAAAAATAAAAGTAAATTCATGCAGGGGGTCATGCAGGTGTTCATGCTGTAAAAATTTTACCTTGACGACTAAATAGGCAGCTGCCTTCCTAAAAACTACAATTTTATGCAAAATAGAAGACTGTCATTCAGGGGCGCCGCTAGCCGCCACGGGCCCTCAGACAAGTTATCGCGATTGAAAGTGAAGACCGGGGGGGTAGGTGATCATAGTTGAAAGTGAAGCCCACGTTTGAAAGTAAAGAACGTGGGGGGGGTTTGAAAGTGAAGAGAGGGGGGGGGGGGGTAATTTGCGTTTGTGCATTTGGAAATAAAGGGGGGAGGGGGGGGGGGTGTGGTTCA
>NC_079450.1:8744657-8764657 GCF_903798145.1 Danio aesculapii | reverse complement strand
GTAATAATAAATGTTTACAAAGCGATGTATTACTTTCGAAAATCACGATCGCAATTTTTCATGAACAAATATTTTCTCAAATCAATTGAGTATCGGCTTGGACCCGGAAACAGTATTTTATATGTCAAGACTTAACTAGATACTTTTCATGAGCCATGGCTGCATTCAAAATGGCATAAATGATTTCAAAGTGCACTACGAAAGGAGCACAATTGTCAATATGAAGATCGTTCAAGCTGAACTGTAAAAATTATTTGAAAGCAAATTACACATAAGAGAGATGGTTTTAAGGTTTGTTTTGCTTTAATCATTCCGAGTTTAAATGCTGGATCGTTCTAAGTGAATAGGGCTTAGGGGGATAACTGGGAATAGAACACAGCCGAGAACTATTATTCTAATTACCGTTCTATTGGTGTAGTTGCAAACGTACAAGTTAGCGACGCAGTTTGCGAATGTTTGTTGGAACAATGGAAAACACCAAATCAACAAACTATGTATGTAACGGCAGAACTTGCGACCTTAGTTGGCTAACAAAAGTTTTTGGAAACGCATCCCTGGTAAGCAAGTGGACCTGGCTATCATTTTTCCTGGTTAAATTAGTGGAAAGACAATTAGAAGCTGCTAATCTAGTAATTTAATATGAGTTGTAGGTTAAGAAGTTTGAGCATCTCAGTTGTCTATAATTAGGCAGCTGGTGGGCAAATCCTGGACAACATCCCGTTCTGGAAAGCATCAAACCAGCATCCAAAACACAGCATATGCTGGTCTTTTCAGCTTGGTAATTATGAATATTCACTCTCCAAATGAGTATGCACTCAAGAAACATTTTCCCCATGAGTATTTCCCATTTGTGCTTTATGAATCTCGAGGCTATGCGAACAAAAGATATACCCAGGCTTTTAAATGCACATTAAACTCAGGATTTGAGCAATGAACCAATCTCTGATTAACAATGCAATAGAAACTATTAACGTCATTAAAAACATTAACACAAGTAAACATCTAATCAAGCATTGCTAAGCTAAACTATTTATACAGTACTGTAGTTCTCAACCAAACAAATAAACATCCAATACTACACTGAATAAAGTACACTTTAAACCCAAATTAAAAAAAAGAAATGCTGTCATTTGTTACAGCTAAAATTAGTAGTTCGTCCTCAAAGTATAATTGAACTATGGTTCAAACTTTGAAATTGATTCATTCATTCATTTTTTTTTTCGGTTTAATTCCATTATTAAACTGGGGTCGCCACAGCGGACTGCACCGCCAACTTATCCTGCATATGTGTCATGCAGCGGATGCCTTTCCATCTGCTACCCAGTACTGGGAAACACCCATACACTCTTATTCATTCACACACATCCACTACAGACAATTTAGCTTACCCAATTCACCTAGCACATGTTTTTGGACTGTGGGAGAAACCGAAGCACCCAGAGGAAACCCACACAAACACTGGGAAAACATGCAAACTCCACATAGAAATACCAACTGACCCAGCCGAGACTCGAATCAGCGACCTTCACCTTAATCTCGCCACCATGACGCCCACTTTGAAATTGAATTTAATCTAAATCTAAAATATTAATTGTGGTCAAGAAAAAGATTACATTCACACAAAGTAAATAAAAAATTATATATATATATATATATATATATATATATATATATATATATATATATATATATATATATATATATATATATATATATATATATATATATATATATATATATATATATATATATATATATAGTTTACCATATAGACCACTAATTATTATTATTATTTTACTTTAGTACAATGTCAATTTTTTATTTGGATTTATCTTTTTACAGACAATACTCATTGGCTGTATACCTACTTTATTAGGTATACCTTAGTAGAACCAGATTTCACCCCCTCTTGCCTTCAGAACTGTCTTAATCTTTCATGGCATAGATTCAACAAGGAACTGGAAATCTTCCTCAGAGATTTTGCTCCATATTGACATGATAGCATCACGCAGTTGCTGCAGATTTGTCGGCTCCACATCCATGATGCGAATCTCCCATTCCACCACATCCCAAAGGTGCTCCATTGGATTGAGAGCTGGTGACTGTGGAGGCCATTTGAGTACAGTAAACTCATTGTCATGTTCGAGATGATTAGCGCTTTATGACATGGCACGTTATTCTGTTGGAAGTAGCCATTAGAAGATGAGTACATTGTGGTCATAAAGGAATGGACATGGTCAGCAACAATATTCAGGTAGGCAGTGGTGTTGCCATGATGCTCAATTGGATCTAATGGACACAAAGTGTGTCAAGAAAATATCCCCCACACCATTACACCACCACCACCAGCCTGAGCTGATGATACAAGGCATGCTTTCATGTTGTTGTCGTAGCAGAAATCGAGACTCATCAGACCAGGCAACATTTTTCCAATCTTCTATTGTCCAATTTTGGTGAGCCTGTGCGAATTGTAGCCTCAGTTTCTTTTCTTTTCAGAAGTGGCACCTTGTGTGGTCTTCTGCGCTGTAGCCCATCCACCTCGTGGTTGAACATGTTGTGCGTTCAGAGATGCTCTTCTGCATACCTCGGTTGTAACTAGTGGTTATTTGTGTTACTGTTGCCTTTCTATCAGCTGGAAACAGTCTGGCCATTCTCCTCTGACCTTTGGCATCAACAAGGCATTTGCGCACACAGAACTGCCGCTCACTGGATATTTTCTCTTTTTCAGACCATTCTCTGTAAACCCTAGAAATGGTTGTGCGTGAAAATCCCAGTAGATCAGCAGTTTCTGAAATACTCGACCAGCCTGTCTGGCACCAACAACTATGTCACGTTCAAAGTCACTTAAATCCCCTTTCTTCCCCATTCTGATGCTCAGTTTGAACTGCAGCAGATTGTCTTGACCATGTCTACATGCCTAAATGCATTGAGTTGTTGCCATGTAATTGGCTGATTAGTAATTTGCATTAACAAGCAGTTGGACAGGTGTACCTAATAAAGTGGCCGGTGAGTGTAGTTTTGCTTTGGAACAACCTAAAAAAACGATCATTTGTTACAGGACTGAACAAAATGCAAACGTGGTTTACTCGTAACTGTTTTCATACATTAAACCCAAACAATAGCATCAACATCAGAAAAACGTACACCGCTTCGCTCTTGTGTTTACTGTACGTTCTGCAGCCACACAAGATGAACAAAACACGACAATTACACAAATCCACAAAATCCCGACAATGCCTCGGATCAAAGTTTAATTGGGTAAAACGTGTAAGAGTGAAATCAGGCTGCACATCAAGCCCCGGTGCAGGACGCGTGACAGGCACACTCTCGTAGATCAATTATTCACAACAAAAAAACATGCGAGGTATTTGTAGACGCACACACAACGGGCACAGCTGTAAGACCAATTAAGTGGAATCCGTGTAAGAATAAATCCTTGGGATTAAGGATGCACATGGTGGTGTTACAGATACTAGCTTACTACTTCCTGTATACAGTTTTTACAGTAAACTGTGTTCTGATAAATAATATATGCAAGGTCTGAAATTAACGTTTTTTTTACTCAGCATCCAGTATTTACAGTTTATAAATACAAGCTTATTATAAATTCTGCTTTTATATTTGAAAAAAATCCTCTATAAAGAATAAAGCACATTAACGCACTCATACACTACGGCCAATTTAGTTCACCCAATTCACCTATAGCACATGTCTTTGGACTGTGGATGAAACCGGAGCACCCTGAGAAAACCCACGCCTACACGGGGAGAGCATGCAAACTCTACACAGAAAACCAAACTGACCCAGCCGGGACTCAAACCAGCAACTTTTTTTTTTCTGTGAAGTGACAGTGCTAACCACTAAGCCACCGTGCAGCCTTGTGCTTTAAAGTGAAATTATATTTTAGTCTTTTTATTAAATCACGTTAAATATTATACATACAATATATACGTTGCTCCGGGAAGCTTTCTTCTCATGTTTCAGATTAGAAATCCAATAGAGGGCGCTGTCTACATACACTGTGTTACTTAGTGTATGATTTGTTATGCTTTAGACTGTTCATTAATCTATTTATTCAACCTTTTATTTGCTACATTTACCATGGGTATCTATTTTTAACAGTGTTTGTTGCATATTTTGTTTGTGTATGCTTATGGTAAGTTTTTGTGTGGCCCGTGTAGCTTGTTCTTTTCCTGATGTGGTAAAGAATAGAAAACGAATAACAAACTGAAAATGAAACTAAAACTAGACCCACATACTTCTTGTACACATCCATAAGAGGGCGGGGCTTTTCATACAGATCACCAGCAACATTTACACTATAAAATCAAAGTTAAGTTGTACTTTGGACTTAATTAAATAGATATAACTTTAGGCTATACTATTGCTAGTTTTTTATTTTTAAAGTTTGAGGTAAACTATCTGCTGGTGCTTTCAGTATGGCTATAAGTGTCTAATAAGATGGCAATCAAACTCATTAGAAATACATGAATGCATTTGTGTAAATGTCCATGAGAAGGTGGGGCTTATCATACAGATAAACTACAGTAGACCAGCAAACTAATTTGCCGAACTCTTCCCTAAACCCAACCAATAGCGTTTTCAGAAGCAAAGGTAAGAAAGAGAAAAATAATTACACTGCCACCACAATTTTGTCTTGATTTAATATTGCTTTTATCTCCTTTCTAGATAAAATGCTTCACTAAACTCTAACTCAAGTGCTCTGATCACAATTACATCACCCTACAAACTAAGCTACTGAGCAAACTGACCACGGAAAAAAAATGTCCATATGGAGATGGCAAAATGAGACAAATGCACTTGATTACAAATCATAAACGATTTTAAACTGTTTCAGGGTTTTTATTTGATGTTGTGCAAAGAACTGCATAAACATAATGATTTATGTTAGGGAGGAAGTACATCTAGGAAGTTGTTACCGCAGATTAAAGCATAATAGGCTTATTAATGTGAAGCGGAACACAGTTCTAAATAAATAAATAAAACTGAAGGGTTTTATACTGTGAAAACAACCATCCTGGGTGTACTTTATCCAACTTATTACACAGCTGCTTGTCACAAAACCATTGCTCTGAGCCGTAATAGTACATTAATTCTTTAATTAAATGCAAAGCTGACAGAAACAAAAACAGCTGAATAGAGCATTCACTAGCCTGTGCATTATTCAGTCACAAGATGATGCCAAACAGTCAAAATGCAAATGAAACTGGTTGAATAGAGCATACACTAACCTACGCATTATTCAATCACAAGACAGCACCAAAAAGTCAACAACTGTCAAAAACAGTGACATGAAAGACAAATACGCATGTAAATGTGAATGTGAGTATATGGATGTAAACATAAGCTTATTCACTGACTGTCAAGATGATTCGAAATGCCCAAATGAGCCTCTGTGTTATTCAGCGGTTGTTATCTGGGACTAACATACCTTGGACAGTCGCAACTATCACCACAATTTTACCTTGATTTTACATTGCTTTAATCTCCTTTCTAGATAAAATGCTTCACTGGACTCTAACGTAAGTGCTCTGGTCACAATTACAACACTGTACAAACTGAGATACTGAGCAAACTGACCACGGAAATAAAGTTGTCCATATGAGGATGGCAAAATGAGACAAATGCCTTTGATTACAAATCATTAACAATCTTAAACTGTTTTAGGGTTTTTATTTGGTGTTGTGCAAAGAACTGCATAAACATAATGCTTTATGTTAGGAAGGAAGTACATCTAGGAGGTTGTTATCGCAAATTAAAGCATAATAGGCTTATTAATGTGAAGCGGAACACAGTTGTATAAAACTGAAGGGTTTTATACTGTGAAAACAACCATCCTGGGTGTACTTTATCCAACTTATTACACAGCTACTTGTCACAAAACCATTGCTCTGAGCCGTAATAGTACATTAATTCTTTAATTAAATGCAAAGCTGACAGAAACAAATACAGCTGAATAGAGCATTCACTAGCCTGTGCATTATTCAGTCACAAGATGATGCCAAACAGTCAAAAATCCAAATGAAACTGATTGAATAGAGCATACACTAACCTACGCATTATTCAATCACAAGACGGCACCAAACAGTCAACAACTGTCAAAAACAGTGACATGAAAGACAAGCAGACGCATGTAAATGTGAATGTGAGTATATGGATGTGAACATAAGCTTATTCACTGACTGTCAAGATGATTCGAAATGCTCAAATGAGCCTCTGTGTTATTCAGCGATTGTTATCTGGGAATAACATACCTTGGACAGTCGCAACTTTCACCACAATTTTACCTTGATTTTACATTGCTTTTATCTCCTTTCTAGATAAAATGTTTCACTGGACTCTAACTGAAGTGCTCTGGTCACAATTACAATACCGTACAAACTGAGATACTGAGCAAACTGACCACGGAAATAAAGTTGTCCATATGAAAATGGCAAAATGAGACAAATGCATTTAATTGCAAATCATAAACGATTTTAAACTGTTTTAGGGTTTTTATTTGGTGTTGTGCAAAGAACTGCATGAAAATAATGCTTTATGTTAGGAAGGAAGTACATCTAGGAGGTTGTTATCGCAGATTAAAGCATATTAGGCTTATTAATGTGAAGCGGAACATAGTTGTATAAAACTGAAGGGTTTTATTCTGCGAAAACAACCATCCTGGGTGTACTTTATCCAACTTATTACACAGCTACTTGTCACAAAACCATTGCTCTGAGCCGTAATAGTACATTAATTCTTTAATTAAATGCAAAGCTGACAGAAACAAATACAGCTGAATAGAGCATTCACTAGCCTGTGCATTATTCAGTCACATGATGATGCCAAACAGTCAAAATTGCAAAGCTGACAGAAACGAAACTGGTTGAATGGAGCATACACTAACCTATGCATTATTCAATCAGAACATGGCACCAAACAGTCAAAAACTGTCCAAAACAGTGACATGAAAGACAAGCAGACGCATGTAAATGTAAATGTGAGTATATGGATGTGAACATAAGCTTATTCACTGACTGCCAAGATGATTCGAAATGCCCAAATGAGCCGGTGTTATTTAGCAGTTGTTATCTGGGACTAACATACCTTGGAAAGTCGCAACTGCCATCACAATTTTACCTTGATTTTATATTGCTTTAATCTCCATTCTGAATAGGCTCTAACTCATGTGTTCTGATCGCAATTGGAACACTATACAAACTGAGCTACTGTGCAAACTGACCACTGCAGAAAGGTTGTTCATTTGAAGATGGCATAATGAGGCAAATGCATTTGATTACAAATCATAAATGTGAGTGTATGGATGTGAACATAGGCTTATTCGGTGACTGTCCAGATGATTCAAAATGCCCAAATGAGCCTGTGTTATTCAGCGGTTGTTATCTGGGACAAACATACCTTGGAAAGTGGCAACTGATATGCCAGAGTTGAGAATTCAAGACAGCCATGTAATAAACGTAAATAACATGTGCCTGTAAACATCATTAATGTGAAAAGGAAGCCAAGTTGTTGGTGTCATACTGCCCCCTAGTGTTCATTTTACCTATAAACTGCAGTCAAACATATGTTAAAGTATGATTTTTGTGGTTTCACAATACTGTAGGCTAAAGCAGGTATTTCGAGTGAGCTTGTGTTAGCAAATGGAGTGAAATTAATAACATAAACCATAGTGATTTCACATTGTTATCTGCCACAGTTAATTTCAAAACCCGAATGCCTGAAATAAAACGCATTGCTGTGTTTGAAGGCTGTGATGCATTACCTATGCAGGAGGGGAGCGGATGGTCCCACGTGCGTCTCTCGCCCGTCATGCATCTCAAAATGCTGCTGCCATGGAGACTGTATCCAGGATCACAGTGATACGTGACCACACTGCCTGCAAAGTGGCCTTGGTCGCTGACTTTGGATCCAAATTGAGGCACACCGGGTTCATCACAATGAGAAAGTTCAAAACCTGGAGAACAACAAGCAAAAGAGTGGGTGTTTCATCAGTGGGTGTTCCTTTAAGTGCTCCTCAGAGGTGAACTTCCTTTTTGAACAATTTAAGATTTTTTGTTATTTGACGGTCACATTAAAACGTTTTGCAAAGGTGAAATCATTTATTTTTTTAAGCTTTAAACTTTAATTTTTTTCATTTTTATACATGTTTACATACATTATTCACTGTGAAATCTGTGGAAGGAAAAATGGATGTGTTTTAAAAGATGGATGGATGGATGGACGTGTGTTAAGGGATGGATGGATGGACGGATAAATTGACGTGTGTTAAGGGATGGACAGACAGACAGATGGATGGATGAAAAAAGTATGGATAGACGGTCGGCTGGATGGGACATAACAGAGAACTGTAAAAAATTAACTGAGACCGAAAAAACATTGATGGGGGTATGGATGGATAAACTGAGACCGAAAAAACATTGATGGGGGGTATGGATGGATAAACTGAGACAGATAAAATATGGATGGAGGAATGGATGGATTAGCAGTGAAAGATAAAGAGGATGGACAGAGGGATGGATGGATGAGGTGTGAGATGGATAAAAAGGATAGACGGATGGATGGACTGACAGAAAAACGTTTAAAAAAATGGATGGATGGATAGTTGAAGGATGGATGGATAAACTGTGAGAGATAAAATATGGATGGATGGATGAACAGAGACAGATGAAAGGATGGATGGATGATGGATGGATGCATGGATGGATAAATGCATAAATGGTCAGACAAATGGACTGACAAATGAACACAAAACAGATAGATGGATGGATAGATGAGCTGTGAGACATAAGATGGATGAATGATTGGATGAATAAACAGACAGATAAAAAGATGGATAGGGGATGGATGGATGGATGGATAATTAATGGATGGATAAATAAACTGAGATAGATAAAAAATGGATAGAGGGATGGATGGATGAGCTGTGAGACATAAGATAGACAGATAAAAAGATGGATGGATGAATGGATGGATGAATGGATAAACAGACAAACAAAAAGATGAATAGGAGGATGGATGGTTTGATGGATAATTAATGGATGGATAAATAAACTGAGACAGATAAAAATGGATAGAGGAAGGGATGGATGGACGGATGTATGAGCTGTGAGAAAAAAAGATGGATGGATGAATGGATGGACGGATGAATAAACAGACAGATAAAAGATGTATAGAGGAATGGATGAATGGATGGATAGATGGATGGATGGACGGACGGACTGACTGACAGACAAACACAAAAAAGATGGATGGATCAATGGATGGATGAATAACTGAAACACAAAAAGATGGATAGATAGAGGGATGGATAGATGAGCTGTGAGACAGATAAAAAAGATGGATGAATGGATGGATGATTTAACAGAGATAAAAAGATGGATGGATAGATGGATGAGCTGTGAGACAGATAAAAAGATGCCAGGATGGTTGAGTGGACGGATGAATCTGATGAACAGATGAGTGTGTTAAAGAGCCCATATTATACATGAAATAGGGTCATAATTAGGTTGTAAGGGTCTCCAACAACAGTCTAATATGCATGCAAGGTCATAAAACACTTTGATGGTCTTATAATCTGCATTTATTTTTACCTAATTATCCCAGCGACTCCCATATGAATCGTTCAGCGATTCATTTGTTCCCAAACCCCTCCTCAGCGCGAAGCTAATCTGCGCTGATTGGACCGATGACAGCCTGCTGCGATTGGTCGACAGTGACAGGCTTCAGCGCGAGACAGAGTGAAATGCCCAGCTGGTAATCAACTATATAAAAGTAGTCACAGTGCACACGCGCTTCATAGTGTAAGGCTTTTTTCACACACACACACAACCCTCCTCAGAAGAACTGGGGAGATCGACGCGAGTCTCTCTCTCTCCCTCTCCCTCTCTCTCTCTCACACACACACACACACACACAACGCTCCTCAGAAGAACTAGGGAAAGCGACGGAGTCTCTCTCTCTCTCTCTCTCTCTCTCTCTCTCTCTCACACACACACACACAACGCTCCTCAGAAAAACTAGGGAAAGCGACGCGAGTCTCTCTCTCTCTCTCTCTCTCTCTCTCTCACACACACACACACACACCACACAACGCTCCTCAGAAGAACTAGGGAAAGCGACGCGAGTCTCTCTCTCTCTCTCTCTCTCTCTCTCTCTCACACACACACACACAACGCTCCTCAGAAGAACTAGGGAAAGCGACGCGAGTCTCTCTCTCTCTCTCTCTCACACACACACACACACACACACACACAACGCTCCTCAGAAGAACTAGGGAAAGCGACGCGAGTCTATCTCTCTCTCTCTCTCTCTCACAGACACACACACACACACAACGCTCCTCAGAAGAACTAGGGAAAGTGACACGAGTCTCCTGTCTCCTAGCTTATGATCGATCGCCATAGCAACGACAAACGGCAGTGGAACGCGAGCTCACAAAAGCCTTTAACGTTAAATCCGTAAACAAAGCGGCACGCGTCGCGTTTTTAACGTGGCTTACATGTGATAAGAGAATATAAAGAGTAACCGCGTGTACTGTACCAGGTTAACAACTCATCTTTGGGTAGAGACTGTCAATATTATCCATCTGAGCACAGCGTGACTTCATTCGACCGGCGGCGTCTGTGTGTGTGTCTAGTGTTTTTCTGTGTTAGTGGGCGGGGCCGCAGGTTTCAAATCTCCCTGGTTTGCACGCGTAACTACTGGCGAGGCTTGTGTTTCGTGGCTGCGTCATCGCGAAACACCTAATGACTCGTTATGAAGACGACTCGTTTGAAGCACTATGAGTCGACTCTTTTATAGATGAATCAATAGTTTTAAACACTGTACACTTACAGATTTAAGCCTTAGCTGGATATTCACTTCACTTAGAGCTGTGTTACACACTACATGGAAGGGCATTTTCAAAAACCCATAATATGGGCTCTTTAAGAGATGGATGGATGGATGGATGGATGGATGGATGGATGGATGGATGGATGGATGGATGGATGGATGGATGGATGGATGGACAGAAAAAACACATATAAAGATGGAGGAATGGATGAAATGAGATATGAGGCAGATAAAAAGATGGATGGAGGGATGCAGATATAGATTAATGTAATGAAACCCCTGATGGTCCAGGTAAAAAAAAAAATACAAACTGACATGTATTAGACTGAATCGTGTGCTTTAAGAAAATATATTTGCTAAAAGGTAACAGATCCCAAACTGCCCACAGTAGTAGAAAACCCCTATCTGTGTGTAAGAGACCACCCAGCAATGTGTGGAATTGCATTGAGCTGCTGATCAAAATAGAGTACAAGAGCAGAAGTATTTGCACATCCAAACACACGTGCTGAGCATTTCATTGGAAAACCATGAGCATTAATATAAAGTCTGACCTCCCTGCGGATACCGCAGACACAACAGCATCAACTTTTAGACAGTAAATGTGTAGAACAGATTTCAAAAGGGGTTCAAACTTTTCCTCTGCAGCTATTTACAGTTGAGGTCAGAATTTTTAGCCCTCCTGTATAGAATTTTTCCAATTTCTGTTTAATGGAAAGAAGATTTTTTTTTCAATTCATTTCTAAACATGATAGATTTAATAACTTATTTCGAATAACTGATTTATTTTATCAGTGGGGACCAAAGTAACAAATTTATTTTCTCAAAGCCAGTGCAAGTCAAAGCACAAACCAAGCATGAAGACAAAGGACTTGTCGGTAGACCTCAGAGACAGGATCACCTCAAGGCACAAGGCTGGGGAAGGTTACAGAAAAATTTCTGCTGCTCTGAAAGTTCCAATGAGCACAGTGGCCTTCATCATCCTTTAGTGGAAGATGTTTGAACCACCAGGACTCTTCCTAGAGCTGGCCACTCTGTCTGAGCTCCAGCGTTCTTCTGTGGAGAACGGGGAACCTTACAGAAGGACAACCATATGTGCAGCAATTTACCAATCAGGCCTGTATGGTAGAGTGGCCATACGGAAGCCACTCCCCGCCTGGAATTTGCAAAAAGGCATCTGAAGGACTCTCAGACCATAGGAAACAAAATTCTCTGGTCTGATGAGCCTAAATTGAACTCTTTGGAGTGAATGCCAGGCGTTTCGTTTGGAGAAAATCAGGCACCGCTCATCACCAGGCTAATACAATCCCTACAGTGAAGCATGGTGTTGGCAGGATCATGCTGTGGGGATGTTTTTCAGCAGCAGGAACTGGAAGACTAGTCAGGATAGAGGGAAAGATGAATGCAGTAATGTACAGAGACAATGAAAACCTGCTTCAGAGTGATCTTGACCTCAGACTGGGGCGACGGTTCATGTTCCAGCAGGACAATAATCCAAAGCACACTGCCAAAATATCAATGGAGTGGCTCCACAACAATTGGGTGAGTGTCCTTGAGTGGCCCAGCTAGAGCCCAGACCTAAATCCTACTGAACATCTCTGGGGAGATCTAAAAATGGCTGTACATCGTCGCTTCTCATCCAACCTGATAGAGCTTGAGAGGTACTACAAAGAGGAATGGGCTAAAATTCCCAAAGACAGGTGTGCCAAGCTTGTAGCATCATATTTAAAAAGACTTGAGGCTGTAATTGCTGCCAAAGGTGCATCAGCAAAGTATTGAGCAAAGGCTGTGAATACTGATGTACATGTGATTTTTCAGGTGTTTTATTTTTAATTAATTTGCAACAATTTCAAAAACTTTTTTTTACATTGTCATTATGGAGTATTGTGTGTAGAATTTTGAGGAATAAATGAATTTAAACCATTTTGGAATAAGGCTCTAACGTAAAAAATAAAATAAAATGAGGAAAAAGTGAAGCGCTATGAATGTGTTCCGGATGCACTTGTAGCTTTAAGTTCAGAAAGTAAAAATATGTAGTGGTTCTTTTTTCTTATTACAAGTTGTGTTTCTCTTTTCATGTGTCGCACTAATGATCAATCTACAGGCTTTTTAGTGCAATAACACATCTTTAAGTTTGCAATCTCTCAGTTTTTTCAGTTTAAAAGTAAATCAGGTTTAAATGGCAAGAGTTCCTGTGGGGCAAATGTAGCACTGTTATTTATGTCCCACTACTAATAGACATACTTTATTTTTTGCTTTCACAGAGCTTGCAGTGTTTGGATCCATATGTTTTATTAAATTAATGCATATTGCCCATATTAGTAAAAAAAAAAGTCAAAAAATTTTAGAAAATGTTTTACATTTTGTATTGTTAGGTTGCTTTTGAAACTTTTGATGGCACTAAAATTTAAAATAAAAATGCTGTTGAATATATTTTGCAAAAACAAAGGACAAAATATGCTTGCAGTTAACATTAATAAGGTCATTGTTATGATTGCCAGTGGTTTTGTCTCTGTGGTGATCTACAGGTACGATCTACAGCGTGGTTTTCTATATGAGAGATTATTGCTGATCGAACTACAACCAGAACTCCCTGCGCTCATCAACTCCTGCAACAGCTGACAATACATACAATACAATACATACGGACACACACACAGACACAGCTGCTGCTCATCTACACTGATTACAAGGACTATAAATACACCTCACCTTCATTCACACAGTCTCGTGTCTGTCACGAACACTACGAAGCATTTCTCCGGGTGGATCCCTGCTGAAAAATCCAGCTTAAACCAGCCAAGGCTGGTTGGCTGGTTTTAGCTGGTCGACCAGCCTGGTTTTAGAGGGGTTTAGGCCATTTCCAGGCTGGTTTCCAGCCATTTCCAGCCTGGTCTTGGCTGGTCAGGCTGGAAAATGACCAGCTAAATCCAGCTAAAACCAGCTTGACCAGCCTGGTTTAAGCTGGACATCTTGGTAGTCTTCTAAAACCAGGCTGGTCAACCAGCTAAAACCAGCCAACCAGCCTAGGCTGGTTTAAGCTGTTTTTTTCAGTAGGGATATGGATATATTGGAAATATGGATGTCTTCAGTGGAGTGAGTTTCCACCATTTCCTTACTCCATGAAAGTTAAGGAATAAACTAAATAGTAAAAGTAAAGAGAAAGTAAAGAGGCTGAATGGAGGAGGCTTGATCTTTATCCTCACGCTGCAGATGGTCAGTTAAATTGTTTTCTCGCTAGTCAAGCATTCAGTTTTTCCAAAAAGTCCGCCATGTAAACAGCAAATGCGCAATGCAATGACTCTTAAAGGGAAAGGAAGATGAGACTCTGATTGGTTTAATGCACGTTATGCACAAAACCCATCCATAACTCATTAAGAGAATAAGCACAACCCTTGTTAGACCATGTGCCGGGGCACAGAGTGCATTTTTTCGTCCTTAAAATAGCAAAAGTGGATTCGGACACACTCCTAATGCTTTTGCGCCATGCGCTTTAGACTTTGCACCTAGATCGTTAAGTTAGATACAAGTAAATCTAACAAATGTTGTAATGTTAAAAAGTAACAATGTACAATTTAATAAGTTTTAATAAAAAATGATACTTTCGACCCCACTCTCACCTATTCACCTTAAAGTGACATTTAAAGGATTAACTAGGTTAATTAGGTGAGTAATTTGCCAAATCATAACAATGATTTGTTCTGTAGACATTTAGAAAAAAAAATCCTTAAGGAGCTAACAATATTGACCTTAAAATGTTTTTACAAAAATTTCAAACTGATTTTATTGTAGCCAGATTAAAACAAATAAGACTTTCTCCAGAAGAAAAAAATATTATAGGAAATACTGTGAAAAAGTCCTTACTTAAACATCATTTGGGAACCATTTAAAAAAGAAATGAAAATTCACAGGAGGGTGAATAACTGTGACTTCAACTATACATAATCATACCAATCATTTCAATAAATGTAACCTCTGTACAGAAATCAACTGCTAAATTGTCCCCAAGCCTCGAATGGAAGCTTCCCCACTCTCTACTTTCTGATTTGTACAATTAAATTTCACTAGCAAACACAATTTCCTGTGCATTTCCTATGTCATACGCAATTACAGTGAACAGGAGCGCACATAATATCATTCCAACCATTTAATCCTAATCAGATCTTAACAAGAGAATGATACAGCTAATTAATTCATTAAAACTAGGTGTGGGTGAAAGAAACACAATCCGAGCCCACCAGGAGTTATCATCCCAGGCGGAAACAACGCAAGCATTATGAATTTCACTTTGAGTTTGCATAATGCGACCTTGTTATGTACATAAAACAAAGCAAAATAAACCCACAGTCATAATAATACTCACATTTATGAGAACATGCGGGATGATAATCGTGAGAGACAATAACATCAGCCACACTGTGCCTGCTAATTAAGACTTTACTGACAGATGAAGAAAGTACGGGGGAAGTTTATGGAGAGTTTATGGATAACAACAGATTTATTCAGCTCTAAAATCTAGTCTTGTGTGAAGACACATATTGGCATCGGCTGAATTAATCAAGTAAATATCATATTCAGGTTAATGATATACAGTATACTCATACAGTAATGTACAGTACTTTTGACTACTGGCATAAACTCTGCAGCTTATTCTGCCCACTTACACATGTGCATGTGTAAGCAGGCAGAATAAGCTGAAGCATTAATTACAATTTATGTCTTTGAAAGTCATTAACACTACCTGACAAAAGTCTTGTCGTTAATCCCAGCTGTAAGAGCAACAAATAATAACTTGACTTCTAGTTGATCATTTGGAAAAGTGGCAGAAGGTTGATTTTTCAGATGAAACATCCATTGAACTGCACTTATTGGAACCCGCATGGACCCAAGATTCTCATAGAAATCAGTCAAGTTGGGTGAAGGAAAAATCATGGTTTGGGGTTACATTCAGTATGGGGGGGTGAGCGAGACATTTATGCTGCCCATTACATTACAAACGACAGGAGAGGGCAAATTCTTCAGCAGGATAGCGCTCCTTTCTCATATTTCAGCCTCCACTTCAAAGTTCCTGAGAGCAAAGAAGATCAAGGTGCTCCAGGATTGGCCAGCTCAGTCACCAGACATGAACATTATTGAGTATGTCTGGGGTAAGATGAAGGAGGAGGTATAGAAGATGAATGCAAAGAATCTTGAGCTCTGGGAGTCCTGCAAGAACGCTTTCTTTGCCATTCCAGATGACTTTATTAATGAGTGATTTGAGTCATTGCAGACATGTATGGATGCAGTCCTCCAAGCTCATGGGAGTCATACACAATATTCATTCTGCACCATTCCACAGCACCATGACTTTATATTCTATACTGGACATTATTTCTGTTCAGTGACAAGAATTTTGTCTAAAGCAAAGTCAGATCTTACTGTCCTATTTAAATAATTTTAAATCAAGGCATGATCATATGTTGTTTTGGTAAAATAAGTGTAATCTAGAGGCCTTTGCCTTTCATATAAGCCCCTTCTGATACTAAATGATCAACTAGAAGTCAAGTTATTATTCGTTGTTCCTAAAACCTGGACAAGACTTTTGTCAGGTAGTATATGCTACAGTAGCTAATACAGTAAAACAGTCAATATTAAATAAATGTAAAAAGTGTTTTCTAGTTGAATTAAAATTAAAATGGAATTTGTTGCTGTTGAAATTCATTACTTAAGTATTTAATGTCACGTGATCCATCAGAAATCCTAATATGAAAAATTAATGTTAATGAAAAAAAGGATATTGCAAATAGTGGCAGTAAGATACTGTTGTACACGTTATACTGTTCTTAAGTGTTATATGGAAACTATGACTGTGACAAATTCAAAATAAAAAACTGAAAACAGTGCAATAGAATAGAGCAGATAGAATAGAACAGAAAATATAAGCAACACACAACAGAATAGAATAGAACACCACATGAAAAACAAGAACAGAACAGAGTAGAATAGAATAGAGCGCAACAGTAAAGAAAAGCAGGTAATGATAGAATGGGACACAAAAAGAAAAAAGAAGAATAGAATAGAATATAAAAAGTAAACAGGAAAAAATGAAAAGAATGTAATAGAATAGATCAAATAGAATAGAATAGAATAGAATAGAAGGTAATAATAAATTAGAACATGGAAAAAAACATGAACAGAACAGAGCAGAATAGAATAGAACAGAATAGAATAAAATAGAGCACAACAGTAAAGAAAAGGTAATAATAGAAGGCAATAATAAAACAGAACACCACATGAAAAACAAGAACAGAATGGAACAGAAAAGAATAAAATAGAATTGAATAGAGCACAAGAGTAAAGAAAAGCAGATAATGATAGAATAGAACACAAAAGTAAAAAAGAAGAATAGAATAGAAAAAAAATGAAAAGAATGTAATAGAATAGAATAGAATAGAATAGAATAGAATAGAATAGAATAGAATAGAATAGAATTACATGTCACACACAACCGGGGAGAATGGAATAGCATAGACCCGAAAAGAATAGAATAGAATAGAATAGAATAGAATATAAAAGCAGGTAATAACTAGAACACCAAATAAAAAACAAGAACAGAACAGAAGAGAACAGAATAGAACAGTAGAGAAAAGCAGTTAATAATAAAATAGAACACAACATGAAAAACAAGAATAGAATAGAATAGAAAAATGAAATAGAACAGATGAATACAAAACAATAGGAAAATGAAATAGAAAAGAGAGAAAGAATAGAATAGAATAGAATAGAATATGGGCAACACACAGCCGGAGAGAATAGAATAGAGTAGAATATGGGCAACACACAACCGGAGAGAATAGAATAGAATAGAATATGAGTAACACACAGCCGGACAGGATAGAATAGAATATGGGCAACACACAAGCGGAGAGAATAGAATAGAGTAGAATAGAATATGGGCAACACACAACAGGAGAGAATAGAATAGAATAGAATAGAATATGGGCAACACACAAGCGGAGAGAATAGAATAGAATATGGGCAACACACAACTAGAGAGAATAGAATAGAATAGAATAGAATAGAATAGAATAGAATAGAATATGGGCAACACACAACTGGAGAGAATAGAATAGAATAGAATAGAATAGAATAGAATAGAATAGAATAGAATAGAATAGAATATGGGCAACACACAACTGGAGAGAATAGAATAGAATAGAATAGAATAGAATAGAATAGAATATGGGCAACACACAACTGGAGAGAATAGAATAGAATAGAATAGAATAGAATAGAATAGAATAGAATAGAATAGAATAGAATAGAATAGAATATGGGCAACACACAACTGGAGAGAATAGAATAGAATAGAATATGGGCAACACACAACCGGAGAGAATAGAATAGAATAGAATAGACTATGGGCAACACACAGCCGAAGAGAATAGAATAGAATAGAATAGAATAGAATAGGCATAAACATCATTGGCATAAAACTAAATAACAGCAGTGTGTTTATTTATGTGATCTATTCCTCTAACACAGATCTGTTCTGACTCATCTATCCATTCCTTTTTTTAATCACAGCGAAGGTCAAACTCCAAATGCACAGGATGTAATCATCATCGGCCGATAGACAAAACGAGAAGCTCAGAGTAAAGTCTGTTAGCGGCAGCAGTAAATGAGTAAGTCCATCTGAACGCCTCCAGCTCTGGTCATTAACAAGTCACTCCTCCGTTGTCGCAGGAGCTGAAGCACCACCGTTAACCTCATTCACAATCGTGTTTTACCTCAAGCCATAATCCCACCGCAGTGCTCGTGCATGCTTTACGATTAACATATCAAATAACACGCCACTGTGAACTGTGGTAGACGCATTACAAAAACTTCTCAAGAGAGCAGAAAGACCTATAATTTCACACAAAGAAAATGAAGAGTCTTCCGCGCCTTCTAATAATCCATGCAGAAGATGCAGCCAATTCAGAGGGTTTCATTACAAACGCAATAAAGCAGCATGCGTGTGTGTGTGGTGTAACGAGTGCTGGGAACAATTATACAGTTCAAGCTGACAATGAAATGAAGATATTAATCCAGAAATGAAAATTAATAGAGTCGATATATATTCCACTGTGAGGTGAGAGGTGGTGTATGACAAAAAGATTGAGAGGACAGCTCATTCATATCCTCAGGCATTCATACGTGGAAGTGTACACAGGGCACTCTGAATTAAGTCATCACACATGCCCATTACAAGGTATTTTGTATTGAACAAAGAATAAAATAAGTATTAAACAAGTCAAGTTTTTAAAGGGGTTTTTGACTTTACTATAAGGTTTCATTAGTAAATGGATTAACTAACATGAACAATACTTGTAAAGCATCTAATAACAACAGATCAACATTTTCTAATGCAATATTAACATCCAACTTCATGCTTGGTAACATGAGTTAATGCACCGCGAGTTAACAAGCTAAAACTGAACAACTGTATTTTTATTAACTAACGTTAACTAATATAACTATTGTAATGTATTGTTTAATTATGTTAGGCAATGCATTAACATTAACTAATATAACTTTATTGTAAAGCAGAGGTCACCAATCTCGTTCCTGTAGGGCCGGTGTCCCTGCAGGGTTTAGCTCCAACTTGCCTCAACACACCTGCCTGGGTGTTTCAAGTATACCTATTAAGATCTTGATTAGCTCATTCAGGTGTGTTTGATTAGGGTTGGAGCTAAAATCTGCAGGACACCGGCCCTCCAGGAACAAGTTTGGTGACCCCTGTTGTAAAGTGTAACCCAATTATTTTGGAAATTAATAATTAACTGACACAAGGAAAAATTTAATGAACACATGAAGAAAGGGAAAATAAGAAGGCATGGAAAGATCAGACAGCAGCAGAAATATGTAAACGCTAATTTCCATAGCATTTATTTTAATGACAGTGCTACAGTGCTATGACAGTGGTTACAGTTTTTCAGCTTTCTTCAAAATATCTTCATGATGGTTGAAACCACTTGTGGGAAAGTAAATAGTAAGTAAATTATTTAATTAAATTAGTAATTATTTTTTAGATAATGGGGCATCGCTCTAAAGTGCAGGGATGATTAAAATACTATAAAGTCATTCTGACAGAATTTTTTATGGATCAATTGTCACTATTAACAATC
>NC_079450.1:8662157-8737157 GCF_903798145.1 Danio aesculapii | reverse complement strand
ACACTGGCTCCCAGTTACATTCAGAATAGATTTTAAAGTATTACTACTTGTCTATAAATCACTAAATGGCCTAGAACCTCAATACATTACAGATATGTCATTGAATACAGATCTCTAAGATCATTGCGATCAAGTAAATTAGAAATCCCTAGAGTTCAGCCAAAGCAGGGTAATTGCGCCTTCAGCTACTGCGCCCCCTGCTGCTAGAATCAGCTTTAAGAAATGATCAGATGTGCTCCAACATTAGGCACATTCAAATCAAGACTGAAAACACATCTGTTTAGCTGAGCACTGTGCTACGTCAGACAGGTCGCACTATTATGTCTTTTTCTTTTTCAATTCTTTTAAAACCTGTTTTAACACATTTTAATCGGCTTTCATCAGTTTTTATAATTTTTAATTATTTTGTTTATATTTGCTTGTTTAAGTAAAGCACTTTGAATTACCATTGTGTATGAAATGTGCCATATAAATAAATTTGCATTGCTTAAATGCAGCCAAATGATTCATTTCTCAATGAAGTAGCCATTTTGAATGAATCCCTTGAATATATGATTCAGTGAGCAGTCTTTGAGAAAACAACTTGTAGCCACCTACTGTTTTTTTTATTTTACATTTATCCATGACTCAGCAGAAAATGTTTTTATTTTTGTTATTAAGCAAAGCAATTGCACACTTTAGGATGCATTGGGCTAATATTAGCTATTTAAACTAAAAAAAGAATAACTAATTAATTGACATGCACTGTCATTTGATGCTCAAACTTATGAATTTTATTTCAACTTTTATCTAGTTTAGTTTAAATTCACACCACAATTCACATATTATACCAGAGTCGTTGCATGGCTCATTGAAGAATTTTTTTTTTTAGCTAAATATTTTTTCTGCTGATTTGCTGATGCATAAAACTGCATAGTTTGAACTTCATTTTGTACCCATTCTTATAAAGAGTCAGTGCTTCATTGTTGATTGAATCAGCAGTTTTGAACGAATTACTTGAATTTATGTTGGTTGGATTCATTTAAAACGTTAATATTGCACACCTTAGGATGCTTAGGGCTTATATTAGCCATTTACCTAAATACTAGCCAATTAAATGGCATGCACAGCCACTTGATTCTTTATAATAGAATGTATTTTATTTTAAATTATGTCTGGTTTAAAATCACATCATGATTCACACAGTTCTTGCATGGCTCATAGAAAAAAAAGTTTTAGCAGAAAACTTCTACTGCTGGCCTCATTTGCTGATGCATCATGCTACAGAGGTTGAACTTCTTCTGTGCCAAAACTAATTGTAATAAGTCCTGTAAGATGCAGGACATGACAATTCACGTAAACCATAAGTGTTATTAATATTAAAGAAATTAATTACAAGCTCTATTTTCAAGGCTAGTGAATAATTGAATTGGGTGTTATATTAAAAATTAGGAAAGAAAAAATGAAAACAGCAAAATAAAATAAAAAATTAAATAAAAAATTTAATTAATAAAATAAAAATCTATTAAAGGATGAATTAAAATTGATAATCTGTACCAATTCTATCTATACCAAATGATTTAATTAAATGTAAAAAATAATAACAAAATAAAATACTAAATAAATTAATTAAAATCAAATTAACTAAAAATAAATTAAATAAAATAACACAAAATAAAATAAAAATCTATTAAAGGATTAATTAAAATTGATAATCTGTACCAATTCTATCTATACCAAATGATTTAATTAAATGTAAAAATAATAACAAAATAAAATACTAAATAAATTAATTAAAATCAAATTAACTAAAAATAAATTAAATAAAATAACACAAAATAAAATAAAAATCTATTAAAGGATTAATTAAAATTGATAATCTGTACCATTTCTACCTATACCAAATGATTTAATTAAATGTAAAAATAATAACAAAATAAAATACTAAATAAATTAAGTAAAATCAAATTAACTAAAAATAAATAAAATAAAATAATTAACAAAATAAAATAAAATAAAAATCTATTAAATGATTAATTAAAATTTGTAATCTGCACCAAAAAGTGTTGCTAAAAATAAATTCAATTAATAAACAAATGAGTGATTTATCTATTCTGTGTGCACTTAAATGCTTAATAAAAAAAATCTAATTACTTTCTGCAAAATTACAAGAAAACTTTTATAGAGAAATAACCACATAACACACTAAAAAGAAAAGAATTTGACTAATTTTAAAGGAATCGGTTGAATAAATAAAAGACTTATTCATATAGACTGTTTCTTTTGAACAAATGGTTTGATTGGATCCCTCAATAAGAAAAGGACTTTCTGTCATTTCTCATGGTTTTATTGGCATATTTATTTATAAGTTTGCAGAAAAAAAATACTATTTTATTTTGTTATCGTAAAAAAATATTGCACACCTTGGGATGTACAGTGCTAATATTAGCTAATACTTTAGGTTGAGATCCCATATCCCTGATTAAATGCCACACGCGGCCTCTTGATGCTTAATTTCAGCACGTTATTTCAGTCTTGATTTTTTCTCAATCTGGTCTGAAATCACATCGTGATCCACAGAGTAAACAGAGGTTGAACATTTACTCTGGGTTATCTGCAAACACTCCAGCAATCAATTACAGCTATCATAGGAACAGTGTGAATCATTTCCACATATGTAAATGATATGCAGAACGGGCAGCAGCTGCAGTTTCAATTAGGTCCTGGTGCTGTAATGGGTTCAGATCAGTTTGACAGTCGACGGCAAAATGATGCCAATTGCTTGTTTGTACCATTCGCTTTTTCTCTGAACTTTAATATTCAACTATATTACCAAACATAGATGTGTCCATACAACTTTGTCGCATAGCAAAATAGATTTATGCATTATGTAACAATAGCAAGTCTCCTTCCCGAACATTAGTGGCGAAAAGCTTTTGTCTGCAGTTTCCCGCCTGATATTTTTTCGCATTATGCATGTCTGCTTCTGTCAATCCCATCAATATTCGCTAGCAGAAAAAGGTCAAGCGCAGTTTTCATCAGGGAATATATATTAGGCTAATATGGGAAATTGGCCGGTGGGTAACTGTATGGGTATTCATAACTCCAGTTCTTAATTAATGTATATGAAGGCTCAGTAAACATGAGCCAAATCCTATGGGCTCAATTCACAACTTGGCTTTCAATCAAACGCAGTGTCCTCTAACCATGCTTCATGCTGAACTCAGAGAAACACTTCAGTATATAGGCTCTGTTTTCACTTGAATTACGATTTAAGGCATTTTAGGTCTACAACATTTGGTAGCTTTTTCTTTTTAAAGGACATCTATGCAGTTTATTCACTTTTATTCAATAGTTTTAGTTTATTTTAGTAAGTCAGAAAAAACAAAAATGAGAAATGTTTCCTTGATAACTATCTAATTTATAGTTAAACAATGATAATCTTGACTAAAATGAGGTTTATTTCTGCTTAAGTAGTTGATTTAGAGTGTTTATTTAGATATTAATGTAAGTTTTAGTATATTAAATTAAAAGTTAAACTAAACAAATATGTTGCCATGAAATGAAATAAAATAAAAATAAATAAATAAATAAATAAATATATATATATATATATATATATATATATATATATATATATATATATATATATATATATATATATACACACATACACTCAATGGCCACTTTATTAGGTACACCTCTCCAACTGCTCGTTAATGCAAATTTCTAATCAGCCAATCTCATGGCAGCAACTCAATGCATTTAGGCATGTAGACACGGGCTGTTTCTCAACTCCAAGAATGCAGAGAACGGACTTGCATTTTTGTGAAGACTGGTCTTGCCAGGTCACCTCGGCAGAACGAACTCGGAAGACCACGAGAACAGATCTGAGATGGTGCGTTCTTCCCTGGTTCTTTCTGATGGATGCCACGAGGGGCCATTTGCACGCCAACGTTTTTAGCAAAAAAACTTGACAACAGCAATTTTGGTAACTTAAAATGCATAAATTCAAAAATGGGTTATAAAGTGGATGCCAAATTAAACACAGTAGACACCAATGCAAATTAAATGTGTGTGCAAAACTGGAATATCGCATTAAAGACGTGCATATAAAGCAGCGTGTCCATCCAACGAGTCAAAGAGAACAAAATCGACACTTCCTGATTAACTTGCATCAAATATCAAAAGTAAAAATGGAGTTTGCTGTGGTAGGAGAAGCTGAGTGAATCTTTTCTTCATTTAATAAATTACTTGTGCCTCAGAAAACAAATGCCGACAAGCAATGAACGCGCGGTGGCGTTTGAAGCCATGAGATGCAGAGCTCAAATGCTAACAGTTAACAATTTTGGAGGTCATTAATAATATAATAACACTAATGGTTAAGGCGTTTTTTTGGAATTACCAAATCAACATTTCAGATGTTTTACAGTGTGCTCAGCCTGCTGGTTTGTCCATTCACAAACATTATCATCATCACATGATCTCTTATAACAAAATCACATGACTTTTTTAATGCGCATTCTGGAATTTGTTTGATAAAAGTGTTTCCATCCTAGTTTACGCGCATCTTTTCTTATTGAATAAAGTTTATCCTACTCAGTTATGCGCATATACATTTTTTATGCGCATTTTCAAAATTTATATGCATATTGGTGTTCCCATCAACCTTTATGCAAATATCCAAAATGTGCATAATGATAGGTGGATGGAAACATAGCTACTGTCAGTTCCTTACAGCTAGTGGCCTAGTGACCTGACATATCAAGTATAGCATTTTTGTTAAACAAGGGTCACATTGAAAACGTTGTCTCTTTAAATTCAAATTAGATTGTGCTCTTTTCAAAAGAGGGCGGAGCTATGAATATCTATGTGTCAGCGTAGTGGCAGATCCAAAAACAAGACTAAAGCTGCGGTCACACTGGGCTTTGTGTGTGCGAAATTCTGTCGTACGGAGCTGCGAAAATGTGCGGGATTAAACAAAATGAATAGACATTTAAAAAAGCGAGCGATTGCTCCATATTTTAAAATTCTGTCCAGAGAGGTCGTGTTTTGATCCTCAATTGGTCTCACGCAGTCAAGTAATGCGATTTCGCAGGTCAGAGTTCACCAAGCTTGAACTTTGCACTGAAGCAACATGTAAAACTTGACGCATGACCTTGCGTTTTCTGTCTGACGCATTTGCGTGCGTATTAATGGAAGTCTATGGGAGGAAAAGCCCAGTGTGACTGCAGCTTCACATCCTGTGCTAACGAGGGAGAGCTCATCACTAGTGGGCGGGGCTTTTCCCCCCTCTGATGACACGTACAAATGGGAGAATGTCAATCAAAGTGTTTCTGCAGACTGTTTTTATGAAGTGTGATTATAAACAATAAAATTAATACATTTTGACCATTAAAAGCTGACTACATTCACAAACTGATGCCACACATCTGTATTTAAACCCATAATAAAGTGATTGTTGCATCATAGGTCCGCTTTAAAAATCCATTGGCGTCCTAGGTGGTTCTTCACTATGAACTCATCTCCAGTTGTCAAATAGCTATCTTTTCCACTTTTTGCGTCAAAAGGTGGATCAGCTAATTCCATTAGACGGCAGCCCAGTTTAACCCAGCGCCCAGTGGGTATAGGCTGGTTGGCGTGCGGCACAGTGGGATCATCCAGTGGGGATCTGTGACTAATGAAAAACGCAGCCCAAAGCCAGCTCTAATATCAGCCACTGCTAAAGTCTGCCGGCAACACTGATAACTCTCACACTTTCAATAAGCCACTGAGACCAAGCTCAAGTTGTTGCCAATTGATTACCTTTATCAATGCACCAAGCTCCATCTATATCTAATTGCTGCTATGACTTTTCATAGAAACATTCTTGTAGGCACTGCTCTTGTCCTAGAATAACCTTCCATATTAACAATGGATTTATGATTCATTTTAGATCTCCTATTAATGAACGGCAATGGCTATCGCACTCGTTCAGGTTTCAAAACTCTTCTTACATTAAATAATAGATGGTAAAACTGTCAAGCAGAAAACATTCCTGACAATTTTAGGTCAGGACCGCTCCATCATTTTACAGTGAGTGTTGCATTAATATTCGTCTAATGTTCATGAAAACTCCATTCTGAACTGATGTTGGCGGGTTATGTGAGAAGGGTTTTATGAATGATTCAGAGGAAATTGCTTCTGTTGGAATGCCTGTTTGTGTACACTCTTATTCTGAACTGAATGCAATGATTTGAAAAATGAGTGTACTTCAGATGTTTTCTATAAGAACAATGTCCTCCAATGATTACCTTAATGTATATTCATTTTTCAGAATGTTTGGAGCTTAGTTGGGTGGAAAAGAATATTGTAAATAGTCTTAATATTTTAGCGTGAGAAAATGAATGAATGAACGAATGAACGTAAGAAACCATGTGGGTTTGATGGATAACAAATACAAATGATTTATGGAATGAATGAACGAATGAATGAATGAAACCATATGGGTTTGGAATGATGGATGAAATACAAATGTCATAATTGTATAAAATGTAAAATTTGAAAATTTAAAGCAATGAAATTTAATTAACCTAATGAATGAGTGAATAAATGAAACCACAAGGGTTTGTTGTATAAAATGAATACAAATGATTTAGATAATGAATGAATGAATGAATCAATCAATGCATGAATCAATGAATGAAACCATATGGGTTTGAAATAATGTATAAAACAAAAATGTAAAAAATGTCAAATTTGAAATAACTTAAAGTACTAAAATTTAAGTCAATAAATGAATGAATGAATGAATGAACTGATGACTGAATGTATGTATGAATTAATTATTTAATTGAACCATATGGGTTTGGAATGCTGGATAAAATACAAACGTCATAATTGTATAAATGTAAAATTTGAAAATTTAAAGTAATGAAATTTAATTAAGCTAATGAATGAATGAATAAATGAAACCACAAGGCTTTGTTGTATAAAATTAGTACAAATGATTTAGGTAATGAATGAATGAATGAATGAATGAATGAATGAATGAATGAATGAAACCATATGGGTTTGAAATAATGTATAAAACAAAATTGTCAAATGTAAAAAAATGTCAAATTTGAAGTAGTAAAATTTAAGTCAATAAATAAATGAATTAATTAATTAATAAATGAATGAATGAATTGATGATTGAATGTATGTGTGAATGAATTATTTAATTGAACCATATAGGTTTGGAATGCTGGATAAAATACAAACGTCATAATTGTATAAAATGTCAAATTCTAAAATTTTAAGTAGTGAAATTTTTATGTAAACTAATGAATAAATGAAGGAACGAATGAATTAATAAATGAATGAATGAATAAAACTATATGTGTTTGGAATAATGGATAAAACAAATGTTATAAATGTATTAAAAGTCCAGTTTTAAAGTAGTCAAATTTAAGTAAGTCAATGAATGAATGAATGAATGAATGAATGAAAGAAATAAAGAACGAAAGAAAGAAAGGAAACAATATGGGTTTGAAATTATGGATGAAATAAAAACTTCACACATTTTAAATGTAAAATAATTTGAAGTAATAAAGTTAAGTGAATGAATGAATGAATGAATGAATGAATGAATGAATAAAAACCATATAGGTTTGGAATGATTCATTAAAAAAAACTTCATAAATGTATAAAATGTAACATTTAAAGTACTTTAAAGTATTAAAATGTAAGCAAATGAATGAATGAATGAATGAATGAATGAAAATCATATGGGTTTAGAAGGACAGTGATAAAATAAAAATAAAAACTTAATTGTAATTTTTTATAAATTATTGTTTAAAAAAGTCTAGACAGAGGGAAAGACATCGAGAAAGAACAACAGACAGCAACGAATAAAAAAATGACATGACATACAGACAAAACAACATACACATACAGTGAAAGTACAATAGAATGGCAGAACAAAAGACAGACAAACAGATTCCAACAGGACACAAAGCTAGTTTGGTTCACCTGAGAACGAGATGTTGAAGCCCTGGAAGGAGATGGAGAAGTCTGAGATGAAGCGGAGCTGGGCTTTGAAGTTTCCGTACAGTCCAGCATTGACTGGCGGGGGTCGTTGCGAACCGGTGAGCCGAGCGAGAGGCCGCGCGAAACTGCCGTTCTCCGTCAGCAGCAGATAGTCATGGTGATCCTCCAGGTGAAACGCATGAAACGTGAACTGCACACCTGAACAGAAGAGCACTATTTCACACTGACCAAAAAAAATGTCAAAATGGGTCATGTCAGGACGCATCACTCTTGAAGCTGTGGGCATAAAACAAATCCCGCACTTACCGTAAAATAGATTCGATTAGGCTGGATGTTTGAAATAAATGTTAATGCTAATAAATGATACATTTTAATTACCTTTTGTTTTGAAGGAATACTTATAATACAACTGAATACAACTGATTTGAAAGAATGTGTTTTGAAGAGAGGTTAATTAAATGCATGTTTGGACACATTTTGTTTTACCAGCCGCTTATTTTATATCATTGCTTAATGAAACTATAACATATAACAGACTTGCCAATTCAACTTATTTGTGTTATTTCCTCTGAACACTGTATTAAATATCTCTGCTGTATATATACTGTCTACAGCAGGGGTCACCAAACTTGTTCCTGAAGGGCCGGTGTCCTGCAGATTTTAGCTCCAACCCTAATCAAACACACCTGAACAAGCTAATCAAGGTCTTACTAGGTATACTTGAAACACCCAGGCAGGTGTGTTGAGGCAAGTTGGAGCTAAACCCTGCAGGGACACCGGCCCTCCAGGACCGAGATTGGTGACCCCTGGTCTACAGAAATGGATAAAGAGAGAACTAGGAACGGATCAGTTTCTCTGGATGTATAATTTAAAGTTTTTTAAATATTTTCTCAAGAAAAATATTTCATTGTTTTGTTCAGAAAACTTCAATGACATCAATAAAATGGTCAAAATAACAAAAGAAACTCTGTTTTAAGACTTTCTTATATTCAATTTTTATACAACATTAAACTTTAGTTTTTTTTTACTTCATACTTTAAGAAATCAATATTTGGTGCAATAACCAATACTTTCAATCAAAACAAATACACTCACCAGCCACTTTAATAGATATACCTGTCCAACTGCTCGTCACTAAGATTTACAAAGAATGGTCCGAAAAAGAGAAAATATAATGAGCAGCGGGTGGAAATGCCTTGTTGAATGGCCACAGTGGTTCCAGCTGATAGAAAAGCAACAGTAACTCAAATAACCACTCGTTACAACCGAGGTCTGCAGAAGAGCATCTCTGAACCCACAACAACACATCGAAACTTGAGACAGATGGACTACAGCAGCAGAACTCACCGGGCGCCACTCCTGTCAGATATGAACAGGAAACCGAGGCCACAATTCGCACAGGCTCACCAAAATTGGACAATTGAAAATTGGAAAAACGTTGCCTGGTCTGATGAGTCTCAATTTCTGCTGCGACATTTGGATGGCAGGGTCAGATTTTGGCATCAACAACATGAAAGCATTTTTCTTGATACACTTTGGGCCCATTAGTACCAATTGGGCATTGTGTCAACACCACAGCCTACCTGAGTATTGTTGCTGACCAAGTCCATCCCTTTATGACCAGTGTACTCAACTTCTAATGGCTACTTTCAGCAGGATAACCCACCATGTCATAAAGCTTGAACCATCTCAGACTGGTTTCTTGAACATGACAATGAGTTCACTGTACTCAAATGACCTCCACAGTCACCAGTTCTCAATGGAGCACCTTTGGGATGTGGTGGAATGGGAGATTCGCATCATGGATGTGCAGCCGACAAATCTGCAGCAACTGCGTGATGCTATCATGTCGATATGGACCAAAATCTCTGAGGAATATTTCTAGTACCTTGTTGAATATATGCCACGAAGAAGTAAGGCAGTTCTGAAGAAAAAAAAAAAAAGAGATGTACCTAATAAAGTGGCCAGTGAGTGTTATTATTTTGACCTATTGTCGTTTTCTGGAAGTAATGCTCTAAATGGCCATATTTATACTTGCAATTTGGAGTTTATATTAAATTATTGCTAAACGAAACATGACCAAAATGATACATCAAAGCAACTTATTTGTGTTTTTCCCCTGAATAGCGTATTGAACAATTGGTAGCAGTTTTATCACAAAAACAATTCAAAAAATGATCCCTTGGATTTACAAAAGTTTTCTTTTTACATTAAGTCGTTGACAAAAATGTATTTTGGCTGAATTTAAACAAACACATTAAGTTGAACATTATTAAATTTAATTTGTTTGTTTAAATTCAACCCACTTTACAGGAATTTAAAAATTCAAGAGAGACCACTTGAACATTCTCAGTTTGTCTGGATATACACTTTCAAATTACATTATGCGATTGATATCACTCTATCTCTTGAAAAACATTGTGCATTTCTGAAGTGTGCCTCACACAGGTGAGTGGGCTTGACAAACCACCTATAAAAACTCTTTCTGCTCTACATACATCAGACACTTTACTTAAAATTCATCTTACAAGGACTAAATAGCAAAAACAATGTTTACCTGAGAATGCACCACATAATCATGTTACACTATTTGTTTTATTCAACCTTAAATACATCATTTGCACAATTGCCCCTGCAAGACTTATTATAAGTGAATATGTATGTTTCTGGTAGAATGTTCCATATATTCATTTGTAGGCAACACAATACTAAAGTTTTAACTTCAGTAGAGTTCAAAAATTTGTATTTGGGCAATTAAATTGTTAATTTGATCAATTTGACAAATACTCTAAGGGTGTACTCACACCAGGCTACCCGAACCGTGCCCGGGTGCATTTTCCGGTTCGTTTCACAAGTGTGAGTACAAATATCACTGGAGCATGAAACTGAAGACGTGACATCACTTTTAAGGGACTGTTTCATATAGATTTATTAATCATTCTTAGTTTTCAATGAACGTGAACTGTCATAGTTTATCAAAGATGCAAACCCCTCGCTGAATGTCAGCTGCCGCCTTCAGCAAACCCTTTAATATGTGCAGCGCGATGAAGTTCATGAAAGTTTTTGAGCGTCAAAAGTGGTGGATCTGTTCAGCAAAAGATTTGACTGTGAGTCATTACATCCCAAATGATGTAAATAATACAAAACAACACAACTAAAGCAATCTCCTCTGTATTGAGCGAGAGCGCTTCTCTTCAAAACTGAACAGTTGTAAGCATGCTTGAGATTGGAAGGTAAAATTGCAATGTAATTGCAAGCTGAAAGGGAGAGGGGTGGAGAGACGAGCCTGTGTATAGTTAGAAACAACCGTGCCTAGAGTGAGTACACCCTAAATAACAATATTTATATCTATAATTTGAAGGAAATGTTATCAGAACTTCATACAATAGAACAAATGTTAACATTTAACGCAAGCATACACCTAGTAAATCCAATCCATCCAAAAGAAACTGAGAATTTCCAAATGGTCTGTCAATTTTTCATGCTTGTGTTCAGTACATAAAACCATAAAAAATACACACTTTTATGTGTTCACGGACACCTAAAAAAATAAAGAAAGAATGAAACCCAGAGCTTGGCCAGATAAGATATCAAACAAAAGCCAGTTCTCATCTTCTACTGACAGCGCATGAAGAAATCTCACGGGCTCCTACCTTTGCCATGGCTGACCTCCAGAGTCCATGTGCAGTTTAATGAGTTGGGATAGAGCTCGGGGAAGCCGGGAGAGAGTATGATGCCCTCTGGGCCGCGCACATCGCCTCCGCACAGAGCTGCAGGAAGACACGTGTGGAATCTTAAAAAAAGATCTTAAACTTTACTGGAAGCACATATGCAACTTTTTTTTAGTATCACTTTCAGGAATTCTGTTGAGATAAGCAGTGATGAGCCTGGGGAATTCAAAGAGCACACTAACCTTCACCGGAAGTAAAAATACCACTGAAAGGTTAATGAGAGTAATGAGAAGTTCTTCTACTTTGAGCAGCTTTCCACCTGCCGTTTTCTCCAGAAAAGGTCACTTTACTATGCCTATAAAAGTTTTCTTAGTAAAAAAAGTGCTACTGCCCATGCAAATTCCTCTGCTATGGTGCCAGGGTGTTATGGGTGATTGCATGGCCATAGCTATGCGGTTAAAAAAGTGGTCTCTGCACTTTTTTTCTTCAGTCTTTACACTGAAAAAAGTGCTAACTTAAATTACTATCAACTTGTTACAGCTCAATCCAATTCAGTTCAATTCACCTTTATTTGTATAGCGCTTTTACAATGTAGATTGTGTCAAAGCAGCTTCACATAAAAGGTCATAGTAAATAGGAACAGTGTAGTTCAGTTTTTAGTGTTTAAGTTCAGTTTAGTTTAGCTCAGTTCAGTGTGGTTTAAAAATCACTACTGAGAGTCCAAATACTGAAGAGCAAATCCAACTATGCGCAGCTCTACAGATCCCGAACCATGCATGCCAGTGGTGACAGCGGAGAGGGAAAAAAAACTTCACTAATTGGCAAAAGTGAAGAAAAAAAAACCTTGAGAGAAACCAGACTCAAGTTGTTAACCAGACTCACTATTCTAGTTTAATTGTATAGTGCTTTTCACAATAATTATTGTTTCAAAGCAGCTTTACAAAAGGTGCACATTACTGCATTACAATCAAATTCCGCAAAGTTAAAGTTATTAGTTACAAAAACTTTATTAATTACTAAAAACTTTAACTAATTAAATAGTAACTAATAGTTTTTAAAAGTTTAAGTTATTATATATATATATATATATATATATATATATATATATATAAACATAGTTAACCTGCAGTTATATATATATATCGATGATGAACATGTTTAATGAAGTGTAGCCAAATCTACCTGCCTTTAAAACCAAGTTCAAGTGGGCTAGAGACTCTTATGCTATGCCTTACGGATGTGAAAGCCTGGCTGTCTTTGAACTTTCTAGATGATAATTCATTCATTTTTTTTGGCTTAGTGCCTTTATTAATCTGGGGTCGCCACAGCGGAATAAACCGCCAACTTATCTAGCACATGTTTTACGCTGCTAATGCCCTTCCAGCCGCAACCCATCTCTGGGAAACTAGATTATAATGACTAAATTAAATTCAATTAAATTAAATTTTAAAAACTGAAATAATTTTGTTCGGCCTTAATCTTGAAAAATGAAGTGTTTCTAAGAAGTCCTGGGTAAAAAATCTGGGTGTTATTCTGGATGATGACTTGAGCTTTGACAAACATAAATGCAGTGGTTAAATCCTGCTTCTTTCAGCTTCAACTTTTAAAAACAGCCAATTCTATCTACAAAAAATAATCCATGCTTTTATTACCATTAGATTGGACTATTGTAACTCACTATACTTTGGGATTATTCAGAAAACCTTATCCTGTTTACAATTAGTTCAAAATGCTGCCGAGAGGGAGAGAGAGGGAGAGAGAGGGGAAAGAAAGAGAGAGAGAAAGAGAGAGAGAGAGAGAGAGAGAGAGAGAGAGAGAGAGAGAGAGAGAGAGAGAGAGAGAGAGAGTTCGGATTGGCCTAAAATTTGCATAAACAGCCAAATTGAATTTAATTCAACAATAATTTTTCAGTATAAAAGGTTTACAAAAAAATCTTATTTGATTGCAACTTTTAGGGCTTAATTTACATAAAATGTTTACACAGCAAATAAAAATAAATAGAAATCACATTTTGTTTTGTAAGATACTTCAGATTTTTGTTCAAAGAGCAAACTAAATAGTTTTTGGATGCATTAAAACATCATATTAAGCTAATTTTGCACTCTAAAAAATGCTGGGATGTTGTAATCCAACACTGGGTTAAACATGGACAATTTAAATTTAATTGAAAGAATTTACCTAATGTTGGGTTTGTCCATATTTGACCCAGTGCTGTGCTATGACAGCCCAGCATTTTTTAAGGGTAGTCTTTATCCACATTTTTCTGATATTGTATGGTCTAAACCAAACAAAACCACCTGCTAACATTTGCTAAAACATGCTGAAGCGACATTGTAGGTAGACAAAATGTAAAAAAAAATAATAATAAAACAAAAAACCAAATACACTAGATTGACTCTTGGTGTGTGCAATCAGAGAATCTGAAAATAAAGGCTCATCTCTAATTGTGTTTCTTCAGAACACAATCTGTCTATTAAAGAGAGACTCTGAGTGCTTCAAGAAACCTTATTATAGGGGTTTCTACTAAACCGAAAGCTGAATTGGCTGGTGGCATTATCTTGAAAGGGCTCAAACTATTGATTTGGGCACATATAGATCTTGGGTAACAGTCAATCCAAGTACAAAAAACATTCTAGTACCACTTTAGGACTTAACTGAGGAGACTAGTACAGGCAACATGATGAAACAGAATACCAAATTATTTTTAAGCAGACAAAATGTTCAAATGTTTGAACTGCAGTAAATACTCTTGAGGCAGGAAAATGATATGTAAAAAATAAATAAATCACCGTTACCCTTACTTCACACTAAGTATGCACATAAGGCATTGCTAATAATAAAAGAACAGAATTTTTAGAGCCAGCGAGGTAGTATTGGAAAGTCTTTACACTGCTATTTTATAAAACTAAATGGAAACTGGGTATAATGTTTCAAAAGGAGCTGTTGACATGGAATTAAACCAGGTTTTGGTAAAAACCCAAACAATACGAACATAAAAATACAACAAAACAAACAAACAAAAAATCTGAAAAATGAGTCGTGTAATAAAAATGAAGTTTTTTTGAAGTGAACTTCTGAATTGTGTTTCATACTTTATATAAAAGCCTTTTAGGTGATAGCAGATTAAAGACGCCTCTCATATGGGGAATGAAGTCACATGCATCACTCAGGTGTGAGTTTTTCAGACGTCAACAGAGTGTAAAAATCTTGATGGTTTTGTGGATCTCATCTATCAAATCTGATCTTTATTTTGTATTTTCTATTGGATTCAAGTCAGGTGATTGGTTGGGCCATTCTACAGCTTGATTTTCTTTCTCTGAAAGCATTTGAGAGTTTCCTTGGATGTGTTTTGGATCATTGTCTGAAACGTCCACCTTGGTTTCATCTTCAACATCCTGATACCGTAGATGTTGGACTGAAGAAGCTAATATTCATTTATACTGGCGAAGGACAGAGGAGTGATACGGACAACTAAAAGATTTCAGCTGCTGTCTGGGCTTTCACTGCCTTTCGATTTGTTTTCTTTGAAAATATTGATTTAATTGGTTGTTACCAATATCCGGGGAAAATTTCAAGCAAACGGCACCTTAAGAAATAAGAAATTCTGAGAAAAATGGAGACGTGTTCAATACTTTTTCTTTACCCACTGCATATGAGCTTTATTTTAACAAAGTTAATAAATTGCAAAATGTACAAATGGTCTAAATGACTGCCTCTGTATTTGTAGAGTTAAAATGCCACCATGATTTGGAACATAGCCATTGCACCATAGATGCAGTCATAATCAGTACTTCTTAAGATGCCTACACTTAGGCCTGAACTTCAGGATTTAAGCACTGACAGCAGATTTCCTTAGAGACTTCACCTTTAATGATAATGAATGTCAGCGTCACTCCCCGCGAGACGATAAAAAGAGTCTAGTGCCTCGGGCTCAACATCTGCCTAAATCACTTTCTTTCTTCCCTCCGGCACTGTGAAGTACCCAAAATATTTCCTCCATATTCAGTTCATTCCGTATGACATGAAGTCATTAAAATTGAATACGCCAAATGGGCCAGACCTGCCAATGAGTGCTCGCTTGGAAAATTTTACCCGAAGGTTAAAGTCAACAAAATCGACTTTTACTTTACTCTAGATAACGAGATGGTCATCTTCAGTTGAAATACACCTCCAGTAGTCAAGCTTTCCTCATCCAATGAACTCCCTATGGATAAAAATTGTTGCTTGGAGTTGCTTCAGTCTGAATACAGCTGTGGTGCAAAGTTTCAGACTAATCTCAAGTGGAAATGTAACTATTTTATGTGTGACAGTTTAGTGGCTAATTCATATAAAGCTGTATGAGTTAAGTCTTATGAAAATGTACCATTTTAAAAAGGGAGGCATGGTACCCAACCCGCCCCTAAACTCAATCGTCATTGGGGAATGAGCAAATCATATGAAACTGTATGAATGAAATCATACAAATTTATACAAATTAGCCACTAAATCAAAAAGTTACAAATCGCACAAGCAATATTCAATTAAACGCAATTAAAGTTTTTGTAAATCGCTTTTCACAATAATCATTGTTATAAAGCAGCTTTACAAAAGGTGCACATTATTGCATTACAATCAAAGCCAGAAAAGTTATTAGTAACCATAACTTTATTAGTTGCTAATAACATTTAAAAATTTTTTAATTATTATGTATAGCTAACCTGCAGTTATTTAGTATATAGATGATGTCCATGTGTCAATGTGAGCTTTGAATGCCAGTTGAATGCTTAAATTTCAGAAATCAGAACTTAATAGAACTTAAGTCTTAATAGAAAGCCCAACAATGGGTCAGCAATTGGTTTGGTAACAAATTAAACATTTCCAGGACATTACTCTGTATTTATAATTAATATTTAAACAAGTAATACAGAAGAATATCAATCAAGGGGAAAAAGTCAACTAAATCTAGAACAATTTAATTTAATTTAATTTAGCAATTTAATTTAATTTAATTTAATTTAGCAAAAAAAAGCTGAAAAGAAAATGAATGAATAATTTATTTTAATTTTAAAAAGGCGAAAAGAAAATGAATGAATAATTTATTTTAATTTTAAAAAGGCGAAAAGAAAATGAATGAATAATTTATTTTAATTTAATAAAAAAATGCCGAGAAGAAAATAAAGTAATAATTTAATTTAATTTAATAAAAAAATGCTGAAAAGAAAATTAATGAATAATTTAATTTAAAAATGCCGAAAAGGAAATGAATAATTGAATTGAATTAAATTATATTTTAATGTAATTTAATAAAAAAGAAAATCCATTTAAGAAAATTAATTAAATTTCGGTATTTATATATATATATATATATATATATATATATATATATATATATATATATATATATATATATATATATATATATATATATATGTGTGTGTGTGTGTGTGTGTGCGTGCGTGCATGCGTGCGTGCGTGCGTGCGTGCGTGCGAATTATTAGCAAGAATTAGAAAAACTAATAAATTAAATAAATAATTTAATAATCCATTTATAAAGACCATTTATACCATTTATAAAGACCATCCATTTTTGAACATAAGTGATTACATTTATCACTACAATATTATGTTATTTTATTTTTATATGTATCAACAGTTGTCTTACTGAGACAGCTCTCTGGTAGCTCTCACAATACCATGCATGCTCATAAAAACTCCAAACAGAACTAAAAAAAAAGAATAGAATATCCAGTAAGACTTAAAGCCTTTATATATAATGCATGAAGATGTATCATTAACAATTAACGATTTCATTAATTCTTATGGCCAATAATATATCCTAACGATATTAAAAAAACTACAACACTATTTTTAACAGCATACCTATTTTAAGTTCTGAATGGCACTCTTTAACTACATGTTGTTATATAAAAAAATAACAACCTGCAATTACACATAATTAAGTTGTGGATTTTATTGAAAACTGACATTTCCTGCTGTCAGAGAAATTATGTTTGAGATGAGATGTCAGTTTGCAGTCAGAATTAAATGCGATAAGAATTATTATACCTGCATATACAGTTGAAGTCAGAAGTATTAGCCCTCTTGAATTATTAGACCCCTGTATATTTTTTCCCCAATTTACAGTAGTTTGTTCTGTAGACAATCAAAAAAAAAATATAAATAAATAAATACTGCTTAACCCTGTAAAGCCCACTGTTGCAGAATTATACACTTTTAACAATTCTTTTCATGATTAATGGGTCCTATTGTGTGTCCTCGTGATGCTTTTGGATAGAAAAAGAGTTTATAGGTCTGGTCATCCTGCCATGAAATCTCAACCTGCTCTCTTGGCATTGGGCTGATCTCTTTTTTTGCACAAGATTTAAGTAAAATTCTTTAAATATTTTTTGTGTGTTGATTACAATGTATAGAACAAATCCATATTTTGTTATTTTAGAAAACATTCATCAAATTTAATTTAGAGCCCATTTTGTCTATGTTGTAATTCTACAACTTTGGGTCAGAGTGGTAGCCTGTTGCATCGTTCAGGGACAGCTGTGAATGGTCTTGAATGTGAACCTGTTATGCCGAGTCCAGACTGCATGATTTTAGCCCTGATTTTGACTCCCCGACAAGTTTTGTGAAATCGCCGACAAATGCCTGAAATCAGAGGCAAATCGGTGCTCGTTCACGTGAGTAACAATCACACAGTATGAACTACAGTGCATCCGTGAAGTATTCATAGCGCTTCACTCTTTACACATTTTTTTATGTTACAGCCTTATTCCAAAATGGATTAATTTCATATATTTCCCTCAAAATTTCCTACACACAATTCAAATACACAAAATTTCCTACACACAATACACCATAATGACAATGTGAAAAAATTAATTAAAAATAAAAAGCTGAAGAATCACATGTACAGAAGTATTTCATGTACATGTACAGCCATTTTCAGATCTCTCTAGAGATGTTCAATAGGACTCAGGTCTGGGCTCTGGTTGGGCCACTCAAGGAACATTCGCTGAGTTGTTGTGAAGCCACTCCATTGATATTTTGGCGGTGTGCTTTGAGTCAATGTCCTGCTGGAAGATGAACCATCGCCCCAGTCTGAGGTGAAGAGCACTCTGAAGTAAGTTTTGATTCAGGATGTCTCTGTACATTGCTGCATTCATCTTTTCCTCTATCCTGACTAGTCTTCCAGTTCCTGTTGCTCAAAAACATCCCCACAGCATGATGCTGCCACCACCATGCTTCACTGTAGGGACGGTATTAGCCTGGTGATGAGCGGTGCCTGGTTTTCTCCAAATGAAATGCCTGGAATTCACTCTACAGAGTTCAATTTTAGCCCAATCAGACCAGAGAATTTTGTTTCCTATGGTCTGAGAGTCCTTCAGATGCCTTTTGGCAAATTCCAGGTGGGGAGTGGCTTCCGTCTGGCCACTCTACCATACAGGCCTGATTGGTGGATTGCTGCACAGATGGTTGTCCTTCTGTAAGGTTCTCTTCTCTCCACAGAAGAACGCTGGAGCTCAGACAGAATGACCATCAGGTTATTGATCACCTCCCTGACTAAGGCCCTTCTCCCCAATCACTCAGCTTAGATGGCCAGCCAGCTCTAGGAAGAGTCCTGGTGGTTGTAAACATCTTCCACTTACGGATGATGGAGGCCACTGTGCTCATTGGAACTTTCAGAGCTGCAGAAATTTTTTCTGTAACCTTCCCCAGCCTTGTGCCTCAAGACAATCCTGTCTCTGAGGTCTATAGACAATTCATTTGTCTTCATGCTTGGTTTGTGCTTTGACATGCACTGTCAACCCTGGGACCTTATATAGACAGGTGTATGCCTTTTCAAATCATGTCCAATCAACTGAATTCACCACAGGTGAACTCCAATTAAGCTGCTGAAACAATTTAATCAGTGGGAACAGAATGAACCCGAGCTCAATTTAAAGCTTGTATTTAGAGCACTGTATTAAATATGCGATCTGAGAGAATCGACGATGAGTCGCTGACATGTCAGATATTTGGCATTCTAAATATCAAGAGCTGTCAGAGATTTAAATCATGCCGTGTAAAATGTGTTCTGATTGAAAATAACATCGGCGATCACCTACAGCCAACGAGAGAGCAGCATCCACTAGTGTGGGTCTCTACAGACTAGCGGAAGGTTCGGGAGATGTTGAAAGGGCTTGTTTTCAGTGTATTTGGACCCAAGAAATGGAGGAAAAACTAGTGGAAATTTGGCAGGAGCACCCATGTCTTGTTTGACATGTCATCTGAGAAATACAACAACTGTGTCGAAAAGGAAAAAAGCTGAAGAGAAATATTTCTTTCCCTTCAAAAGCCAGGTGAGCAAAATAAGTACATTTTCTCCATCACTAAAGGCTTCTTTCTCATTATATAGTTAATAACAAAATATATACTTCATGACCTCGCGTCGATTCCATGTCACGTCTCACGTGTGTTTGGTTGTAAGATGTAGTTTGCAGACCGAGACAAAGTTGTCGGCGATTCTCCTATTGTGAAGTCATGCAGTAAGTAAACCCCTTTCATCGATCCATCTTACAGTGTAAACACAGCAGCGACAAAACACTAGCCCAGATAGTCATGCAGTGTGAAAACTTCTGTGATGACACTACTTTGAAAATCGTGCAGTCTGAACTCTACATTAGTGCTCTGGGGAGATGCATGCGTCCCTTTTATTATGATAAGTAGTGACCATAATAGATCATTCAGACAGTATTGTCTGAATGTAGTGGAATTTTGATTAGCATTTGCATTAAAATAGTATTGAAATTGTCTGCAAAATGTAAATCTGCTACAATATGTGTTATTTGTGTTATTCACATAATAATATTACTAATTTTGACCTTAAAATGGTTATTAAAAAAATAAAAACTGCTTTTATTCTAGTCAAAATAAAGCAAATAGGATTTTCTTTAGAAGAAAAAACATTCTAGGAAATACTGTGAAAATGCCCTTGCTCTGTTAAACTGCATTTAGGAAATTTTTGAAAAATTCACCGGAGCACTTGTGAATTTTGACTTTAACTTTGCAGCCAGGCTTCAATTAAAATGTTGCTGAATATTCTTGGAATTGCTTCGAAGGTAGAAATCAGAGAAGTGTCTTAATGAGGAGCGTTAATTGGTGTAATGGAGAAGTGTAATTGTGATGACTGCTCACCGTCACATGTAGGCAGAGGGTGGCTCCACCAGTGGTTCTTTTCACAGACCAACTGCTCCTCGTGGCTCAGTCTGTATCCGGGCTCACAGCCAAACCACACCACAGAGCCGATGGCCAAGTCCTGCCCGTAACGGACCCCGTTTACTGGCACGCCAGGGTCCAAACATGAGTGAGTGTCCAGAGTGACACCTGAAACACAGCGGAAGATAAATCAAGTGAAGAAAAAAAAAAACACCATGTAAACTTACTTAGTATTATATTATATTATATTATATTATATTATATTATATTATATTATATGATATTATATTATATTATATTATATGAACCGTCAACTTATGTAGCAATTGTTGCGGACGCCCTTTCATGCTGCAACCCAGTGCTGGGAAACATCCATACACTTGCACACACTCGCATACACTATGGCCAATTTAGTTTATTAAATTCACCTATACCACGTGTTTGAACTGTGGGGGAAACTGGAGCACCCAGAGGAAACTCACGGCAACACAGTGAGAACATGCAAACTCCACACAGAAATGCCAACTGACCCAGCCGGGACTCGAACCAGCGACATTCTTATATATTATATTAAATTAGAATTATATTATATTATATTATATTATATTATATTATATTAGAATTATATTATATTATATTAGAATTATATTATATTAGAATTATATTATATTATATTAGAATTATATTATTATATTATAGTAGATTATATTATATTAGAATTATATTATATTATATTATATTATATTATATTATATTATATTATATTATGTTATGTTATATCATATTATATTTTATTATATTATATCATATTATATTGATATAATGTTTATTCATTTAATTTTATTTAAAACAATAATTTGATCAGGTTATTTAATTAATTATTTTTTGTATATGTTTAATTAGATTTTTTATGTTACATTATACATATTACATTACATTTTATTTTATATTTATATATTTAACAATATAGTTTACATACTCAAGCTAACTCAAGTTGTACTGTAGTAAAAGCATCATTTTATTCTATTGCATTGACAATTAAATTATTACTTTGCATGTGAATGGTACTTCTATAAACTGGTACCAGTATCAAAATATTTGATCTTATTTTACTTGATTGTTTTGATAATGATATTTATTATTAAATGAAAATGTTTATCCATTTGTTTTGTTTTGCTTTAGTTATATGCATGAATCACATTTATATTATATTATTCATTTTCGACTGATCCCTTTATTAATCTGGGGTCGCCACAGTGGAATGACCCGCTAACTTATCCAGCATGTTTTATGCAGCGGATACCCTTCCAGCTGCAACTCATCACTGGGAAACACCCATACACTTCCATTAACACATATACTGTACAATACGGACAGTTTAGCTTACCCAATTCTATAGTGCATGTCTTAAACGTGTAAACGTGCTACCCACTGTGCCACCGCGTCACCTTATATTATATTATATTATATTATATTATATTATATTATATTATATTATATTATATTATATTATATTATATTATAAATTTTCTTTTCGGCTTAGTCCCTTTATTAATCTGGGGTCGCCACGGCGGAATGAACCGCCAACTTATCCAGCATATTTTTTACACAGCGGATGCCCTTCCAGCTGCAACCCATCACTGGGAAATATATTATATTATATTATATTATATTATATTATATTATATTATATTATATTATATTATATTATATTATACTATATTATATTATATTATACTTGTTCCTCTAGTATCAACATCAAAATGAGATAATATTAATAATAATAATAATAATAATAACAACAACACACATACGACTATATATTATTTTAAGTAATTATTTAAGTATATTATTTACTTTTTATTTGTCATTTTTATATATTATTTACTTATTTACCAGATTTTCCTTTATTTGCATGCAGCTATTCTGAAAAGATTTGGAAAATGAATGCAGTTTTATTTTTATTTTTGTACAATAAAGCCAATAAAGCGCACCAAATCGAAAAAATAGGGGAGAGGGGAAGAGAAATAGACAACAAAAGCCCGAAATGGAGAGAGTGAGACAGAATACTACAAAGAGAAATCCTCAAGCTGTTTGCTTGTGTGTGGAGAGACAGATATGATTCAGAATGAAATATCACTTCTCAGGCAAAAAGGCACACGGGTCTATAAAGACGGCTGACTCACTTTCATAAAAGAGCTTAAAGCCACTGTTAGAGCGACTGTTATCGGTGGTGAAGAGAAGATACAGGAAGTTGCTGCTGCTGAACAGGAACTGAGGGACTTGGGTGCCATTTAGAGAGGCGATTAGGGGCGAGAGGAGATTAGGCCCATCGTGCACCTCTAGAAAGTCATAATTGAGTTCTGTCTGGAACCTGCCGGAGAGAAAAAAAACAGATCAAAGAAAGGAGATAATAAAAATTACCACACAGAATGTATCTATGCACACACACACACACAGTGCTCATTACCCATGACTGGCCAACTGTTCCTCATTGAGCGCTACTCCTAATGAGAAGCCACAGTGTTCACACTGCTGTTTACTGATGCCATCAAACCGCTCTGTGATGTGTGAACGAACACAGATCTGCACTGCTGAGATGGGCTTTAATGGAATAGTTGAGCTTAGAGCTGCATGATTAATCGATAAAAAATTGCGTTCTCGATTCGACCCCCTAAACTATCCTAATCCAGCATTTCTACGATTCTGCCAATCATATTTTCAAGGTCAGGAGAGAAGTAAAGGCTGCCGCACAAGTCTTCACGATTGTCCAAATAGTGTTAAAAGTGTCACATACTGTATTTATGAGGTATAATTCATCCCTAAATGTAATTTCTGTCTTCATGTATTGATGTATTGATGTATTCGCGGCCGCAAAATCACACATGTTGTGAGCTGACCGTGAGCTGTTACCACAGTGAGGGCAGGTGCGCCTGTGAATGATGTCTATTTTAGTGAACAGAATCAGGACTGGGCGATACTGAAAATTTTGGTATCAATCCAATACCAAGTCAATACAGGGCCAGTATCGCCGATATCGATCCCGATACTGATACTTTTACTTAAAGCATGCACTTGAACCTAAATGTACTTTTCTGTAGGGAAGAACAGTGTATGATGATTTTTCAGTTGAATGCTCTCAAAGCAGCTATAATTAAATGTATTTGTTAAAACCCAGGACAAATTTTTAACACTTTTAAGTCGAATAAAAACATGTTTATTAGTGTAATGATCAGGATTTGCAAACACAAACTTATTACGACAGAACAATGAATTTTAGCTTTCCTTCAGGCTGGAGTTTTTGTTCAGAAACAATAATATAATAACAAATCCATTTCTCTTTTAGCACTTCTTTAAGGTCTTTAAACAAATAAATGTAAAACAAATATGCATTTCGAATACATTTTTAATAAACAAAGACCACAAAATTATTACTGGTCAACAAATGTTTTAAAACTTTTTTTTTTCAGTTTTTGTTCACTGTTTTCTTCAAAATAACAAAATTAATTGTTTCTCTATCATTCGACACTAAACACTGCCTTATTTAATAAACAAAGTGCAAACAGTTGCTTGTATATAATGAGGGATATTCTGACATTTTCATATTTTAAGTGTATGGTATACAGTGGTGGCCAGAATAATTTTTTCCATCATCTCAGAACAGCCAAAAGTGCTTGCGCTTTGTCGCTGCTGAGTCACGTGATGAAAGGACAACCAATAACAGAGCAAGAGCAACGGTGCATACGAGATATATACAAGCTCTATTATGAAACGAGCAATGTACTTTAGCGTAAATTAAATGAAATCTAAATAAAAGTATTGATCTCGAAAGGCTACTATCGATCCGATATCAATACCAATGTTGGTATCGATACTATCGATATTAGGATTGATCCGCCCACCCCTAAACAGAACTTGCTTATGTTTTGAATAACAGGTAATGGAGTTGTAAATAACATTCAGTTTGTTGTACACAGCAATCGTTTGGGAGCTGCGGGAGAAGTATGAACCGCACTTATCATTCAAATAATCATTTTAGAGTAATGATTACGACAAATATTCAATGTGTTTTTTCTTTCATAGCGAACACAAAGTGTTGTGCATGAAAATAATGTTTAACAGTGTCAGTAGCCTATATAATGTCGAATATAATGCAAGAGGGAATCTGATAATGATTAACGTCTTATTTTACCAGTAGAAAAATAGTCTAAAAATGTTATCAATGACAAATTGCAAGCATATATCTTACATCTCATCTCAATCATAATAATTCTAGTAAAGTCTATTCAAAATTGAGCATTTTAACGAACAGTAGACCTACATATAATGTTTATTGTTGTTTTACCATACGTTTGAGGAATAAGAACAGCCCACTAACTGACCTTTATTTTACATCTACAGAATCATGAGAAAATCGTGATCTTTATTTTAAGCAAAAGAATCGCAATTCTCATTTTAGCCAGAATCTTGCAGCTCTAGTTGAGCTAATAATGAAAACACTGTCATTTATATGCCCTTGTGTTGATTTAGATTGGTATGTCTTCAGCAGAAATGAAACAAACACTGCAAAAAATGCTTTCATACTTAAGAGTTTGTCTTGTTCCTAGTCAAAATATCTCAAAAATCAAGAAGGACTAGACCAATATTGTTTTCAGAAATAATTATGTCAAACGGTTTTCCTTAAAACAAGCAAAACAAACTGTTACGTATTGAGTAACTTATTTTGACAATGCTGGTGTGTATTGTTTAGAGTTGGGCCGATAGACAATGCCATCAACCATCGCCGATGGCCGATAGCCATCACGATGCTGAGCCGGCATCGCGATCCTCCGCCCCGCTACCATCCCATCAGCAACCCGCTGACCAAAAACTCACACTGAGGCCCCGTTTACATTAACATGTCTTAGTTTTAAAATGGTATTTTAGAATGAAAACAATCCACATCCACACTGGCGTTTCACCTAGCATTTCTGAAAAGCCCTCTATCCACTCCCGCTGAAAACGCACATCACACACACTCTGTCATGTGCTTCAGCCAGTGCTTAATTTGTGAATTGCGAGGTCCCGGAATAGATCAGGGTAACCGATCCGGCATGTTACTCAAGGATGGAGAGGTGTCGCAGACGAAAGTGGAGACCGGGGTGTGGTGGATGGCGAAGGGTTGTCGCGGACGAAAGTGAGCGGGGCAGAGGTGTCACGGACGAACGTGAAGAGGGTTGGGGAGTCGCGGAAGAAAGTAAAAGTGAACAGCGTATGGGGGAGGAGGGCGGTTGAGGAGGGGGATCGGTAAAATGAGGTGCCGAATCAGATTTCAGAGGTGCCGGATCCAGTGTGTTCCGGCACAAATTAAGCACTGGCTGCAGTGTCTGAGTTCCAGCAGTCAGCCCAGAGAGCAGTGCACATTGGACAGTTTATCAAGGATGTACAGCTAGATCGCCTCTCACTATAGTTGTTAAACGTGATAATTAATTAATCTTGTCTCTATCTAACAACTCTTTGGTCTTTTGAATCAGGTAACGTGTGATTTTATTAATGATTTGTTTTGCTGATGGTGTTGCTGGGTCATTGTCAAGTGATTTTTGAGAATTTTCAAGTGGTTACTAGGGTGTTCTGAGGCATTACTTGGTGGTTCCTAGGGGGTTCTGGAGTACTGCTAGACCAGTGGTTGCTGAGAAGCTCTAGGTAGTTTGTTAAGGTTTTCTGAGGTGTTGCTAGGTCAGTGGTTGCTAGGGTGTCACTAGGCCACCATGCCTAGTCTTCTAAGGTCATTGTTACATGATTGCTGGGATGTTCTGTGTGTTTGCTAGGTCAGTAGTTGCTAAGATATTTTAGATGGTTTCTAAGGTGTTGCTAGACAAGTGGTTTTCAGGATGTTCAAGTTAGTTGCAAGGTGTTGATAGGTCAAATAATTTTTTGGGGGGGTGGGGGGTTCAAGTGGTTACCAGGGTGTTCTGAGCCATTACTAGTGGTTGGTGGGGGGGTTCTGGGGTACAGCTAGATCATTAGTGGCTAGGGTGTCACTAGGACATAGTAATTGCTAGTTTGTTCTGGCATCATTCCTACATGGTTGCTGGGATATTCTGTGTTTGCTAGATCAGTAGTTGCTAAGATATTCTAGATGGGTGCTGGGTTGTTGCAAGACAAGCTGTATTTAAGATGTTCAAATTGTTTGCAAAGGTGTTGATAGGTCATTGTCAAGTGATTTTTTGGGGATTTTCAAGTGGTCACTAAGGTGTTCTGAGGCATTACTAGTAATTGCTGGGGGTTTCTGGGGTGCTACTAGACAAGTGGCTGCTAAGATGTTCTAAGTGGTTGCAAGATTTTTCTGGGGTGTTGCTAGGTTAGTGGTTGTTAGGGTGTCACTAGGCCATGGTAGTTGCTAGTTTGTTCTGGGGTCACTGCTTCATGGTTGCAAGGATGTTGTGTGTGGCTGTTAGGTTAGTAGTTGCTAAGATATTCTAAACGGTTGCTAGGGTGTTTTAAGTCTAGAGTTTTTTTTAGGATCTTGATATTCTACATGGTTGCAAGAATGTTCTGTGTGGCTGCTGGGTCTGTAGTTGCTAAGATGCTTTAGATGGTTGCAAGGGTGTTGCTGGGTCATTGTGATTTTTGGGGACTTTCAAGTGGTTACTAGGGTGTTCTGAGGCATTGTTTGGTGGTTGCTAGGGGTTTCGAGAGTACTGCTAGCTAAGATGGTCTAGGTAGTTGCTAAGGTTTCCTGAGGTGTTGCTTGGTCAGTGGTTGCTGGGGTGTCACTAGGCCATGCCTAGTTTGCTCTGGGGTTATTCCTACATGATTGCTGGGATTTTCTGAGTTTGCTAAGATATTTTAGGTGGTTGCTAGGGTGTTGCTAGACAAGTAGTTTTTAGGATGTTCAAGTTGCAAGGTGTTGATAGGTCATTGTCAAATAATTTTTGTGGGGATTTTTAAGTGGTTACTAGGGTGTCTGGAGCCATTACTATTGGTTGGTGGGGGGTTCTCGGGTAGTGGTAGATCATTAGTGGCTAGGGTGTCACTAGGCCAGTGTCATTGCTAGTTTGTTCTGGCATCATTCCTACATGGTTGCTGGGATGTTCTGTGTGGCTGCTAGGTCAGTAGTTGCTAAGATATTCTAGATGGTTGCTAAGGTGTTGCTAGATTAGTGGTTTTAGGATATTCAAGTTGGTTACAAGGGTGTTTCTAGGTTATGTTTAACTGTTTTTAAATGTTCAAGTGGTTACTAGGGTGTTCTGAGGCATTACGTGGTGGTTGCTAGGGGTGTCTGGAGTACTGTTAGACCAGTGGTTCCAGTGGTCTAGGTAGCTGCTAAGGTTTCTGAGGTGTTTGCTAGGTCAGTAGTTGCTAAGATATTTTAGATGGTTGCTAGGGTGATGTTAAACAAGTGTTTTTGATGTTCAAGTTGGTTGCAAGGTGTTGATAGGTCTTTGTCAAGTGATTTTTGGGGGGATTTTCAAGTGGTTACTAGGGTGTTTGGAGCCATTACTAGTGGTTGGTGGGGGGTTCTGGGGTACTGCTAGATTAGTAGTTGCTAGGGTGTCACTAGGCCAGTGTCATTGCTAGTTTGTTCTGGGGTCATTGCTACACGGTTGCTGGGATGTTCTATTTGGCTGCTAGGTCAGTAGTTGCTAAGATGGGGGATTTTCAAGAGGTTACTAGAAATTGCTGGGGGTTTCTGGGGTGCTACTAGGCCAGTGGTTGCTAAGATGTTCTAAGTTGTTGCAAGATTTTTCTGGGGTGTTGCTAGGTTAGTGGTTGCTAGGGTACAACTAGGAAATAGTAATTGCTAGTTTGTTCTGGGGATATTGCTACATGGTTGCAAGGACGTTCTGTGTGGCTGCTAGGTTAGTAGTTGCTAACATATTCTAGATGGTTGCTAGGGTGTTGTAAGTCTAGTATTTTTTTAGGATCTTGATATTCTACATGGTTGCAAGAATGTACTGTGTGGTTGCTGGGTCAGTAGTTGTTAAGATACTCTAGATTATTGCAAGGGTGTTGCTGGGTCATTGTCAAGTGTTTTTTGGGGGATTTTCAAGTGGTTACTAGAGTGTTCTAAGGCATTACTATTGGTTGATGGGGGATTCTGGGATAGTGCTAGATCATTAGTTGCTAGGGTGTCACTAGGTAAGTGTCACTGCTAGTTTAGGGTGTCACTAGGCCATGCCTAGTTTGTTCTTGGGTCAATGCTAAGTGATTGCTAGGAAATTCTATGTGGTTGCCAGGCAATTCATACAAGAATTTCATAAAGAATTTCAGCCTGTATGCACAGTATATGCAGACAAATCATTTGACTTCAGAAGATGTAAAATGCAATGCACTTCTGTTGTGATGTCTTTAACAATGCATTTAGCCTATCTTCTCAATTCATTTCACAGAAAAGAGCAGTCAGTAAATTTATCAAGATATCAATGTAAATAATAACTTTCTACAAGAAAAAAAAATTGACAGTCTTATTTTTGCAGTGGAAAGTCATAGAGGACCTGTCAACCCCACACTCCCAGAGAAAAACAATCTCATCTCAGCCCGGTCTCGTCCTGTGCCTTTGTGATACATCTCAAGGCATTCACTCCCAGGAGTCTGTTATATCAAACTCCAAATCTGATGCTATTTCAATGCCGTACTCAAGGGAAGTATTGCTGTGCTAATGAAATAAAGTCAACCATTTGTAACAAGATATAGATTAATTCCATTTCCCTTTCACAGGCAGCCTCGATGGGCGCCACGCTGAGCGATAGATTTATACAGCGAATGTGTATGGATCAAGCCCGTCGACATAGCACTATGCAATCATTTATATAGACAGTAATGGTGACGCTCTCCTCTGCACTCTTGGTCTATGCTCTATGACAAACATTACTGGGAAACAACAACATCTTTCAGACGTTTCGACATGTGAACTTTGCCGCGATCAGCCAAGGCTTACGGTTCAATTACATTTGACATTATACTTTATTAGCTTCACTCTTATGGTAGACTTTATAAAAACCCACACAACCTTCACACTCAAACCACCCCATTAAAGATATATATTACCGGTCCCAATCAAAAGTTTTTGTGACACGTTTTAATGCAAGACTGGATTTTAATCTATTCCAATGGTGCAAAGTTGATATTTTTCAGCATTATTGCAGTATTTATTGTCACATAATCCATCACAAATATGTAATATCTCCTCCTAATATGCTAATTTGCTGCTTAAAATTTTTATAATTATGATGTTAAAAATATGTTATGGAAGCCATACTAGACTATCCTTCAATAAATTGATCAAAAGTGACATTATTTATCATTTAGAAATTGTAATAAAAAAAGAATTTAAAAATGTTTTTAACTTTTATTTTTTCCCCAGTCAATGGATAGTGTCCAGTTCATTAAACATCCTAAATCATTGTTTCCAAATTCATTTAAGCCGAAAAATAACATAATAATAATAATAATTATTATAATAATTATAATGATAAAAATAATAATAACAACATTAAAAAAAAAAAATAATAATAATAATAATAATAATTATTATTATTATTATAATTATAATGATAACAATAATAATAACAACAACATAATAATAATAATAATAATAATAATAATAATAGTAACAACATAATAGTAATAATAATAATAATAATAATAATAATAATAACATAATAATAATAATAATAATAATAATAATAATAATAATAATAATAATAATAATAATAATAGTAACAACATAATAGTAATTATAATAACAATAATAATAATAATAATAATAATAATACTGCTACTACTACTACCACTACATTAAAGTATATTAAAAATTAAGCAAGTATTCATTTTCAAATTTAATGTTTTGCATGATTATATAAATAAATATATGATTATAATAATAAAATATAAATAATAATACATATTGTTTAGAATTACAATAACAAATTATTATTACTACTACAACTACTACTACTACTACCACTACTGATAATAATAATAATAATAATAATAATAATAATAATAATAATAATAATAATGGTTATAGTAATGATTATGATAAATATGATGATGATGAAGATGATGATTATTATTGTTGTTATTATTGCTATTATTTCAATATTAATAATAGAAAACAAAAAAATATGATTACGTTGATGATTATAATAAATTACTACTACTACTACTACTAATAATAATAATAATAATAATAATAATAATAATAATAATAACAATAATGATAATGATGATGATAATGGTTATTATTATTATTATTATTATTATTATTATTATTATTATTATTATTATTATTATTATTATTATTATTATTAATAATAATAACAATAAAAACTAGGGGGAAATTATTGTTGTTATTATTAGTAGTAGTAGTCGTAGTAGTATGATGCTGATGATTATGAGTATTATTTTGATGATAATGATGATGATAATGATGATGATTGCTATTATAATTAGTAGTAGTAGTAGTATTACGATGATGACTTTATTATTATTATTATTATTATTATTATTATTATTATATTAATCAACATTTTTATTATTATTGCTGTTGTTTTTGTTGTAACAATAACAGCAACAAAGACAACAATAATAATAATAATAATATATTTATATTAACAATAACCATGATTTTTATCATTATTGTTGGTGATGTAATGAATAATAATAATAATATCAATAATAATAATTATTAGTAGTAGTAGTATTCATTCATTCATTTTCATTTCGGCTTAGTCCTTTATTAATCCGGGGTCGCCACAGCGGAATGAACCGCCAACTTATCCAGCACAGGTTTTACGCAGCAGATACCCTTTCAGCTGCAACCCATCTCTGGGAAATATCCATACACACTCATTCACACGCATACACTACAGACAATTTAGCCTACCCAATTCACCTGTACCACATGTCTTTGGACTGTGGGGGAAACCGGAACGCCAGTATGGAATGGAAGCCCAAGCGAACGCAGGGAGAACATGCAAACTCCACACAGAAACATCAACTGACAAAGCCGAGGCTTGAAACAGCAATCTTCTTACTGCGTCACCATTATTATTATTATTATTATTATTATTATTATTATTATTGCTATTATTATTATTAAATGAATACAAATAATAACTAACAATAATAGTGCATAATGATTTCTGAAAGATCAAGAAAAAATCATTATCAGTACATGAATAAATAAATATCATTTTAAAAGTAGTCTACTATAAAATAGCTATTTTACATGGTAATATTTCATAACTTCCACAGCATTTTTCAACACATAAACACAAACTTAGCATTAGAGACTTCTCTCATGAACACACTTCATTTTTTATCTTCTTTAAAAATCTTTGTTATTCCAGACTTCTGACAGGTAGTATACATCAGTGACTATGATTATGTGGCTACTTCTGCTTTTTTCCAGCTGTGATACAGTACGTGTTAAAATGATTTGTCGTCCTGGAGAGCTGATGCCCCCAGACATGAATCCGAATAATGCTTGGGTGTGTTTCTATTCTCAGCGCTATCCAACAGACCTGTCAAAGCTTATCTTGATGGAGCGTCCCGTCTCTGCCTCGATGACCCACTCACAGCTCAAGGAGTCTTTGTAGTAGCCGGGCCACCCTGGGGACAGAATGACTCCCACCGGAGCGGTGAAATGGCCTCCACAGGGGGCTGCCAGAAACAGTTACGTACATGTGAGAGGAATGTTTATTACAAATCTTGCATTCACCAAAGCAACCTGTTAGAAACATTGATTGCTGTTTTTTTTAATAAACAATATCTCCATATTCTTCACTTTGCATAATTTTTTTTTAATGAGAAGCAAAACGACATAACATATTACAGTTGAAGTCAGAATTATTAGCCCTCCTGAGTAAACAGCCCCCCGGTATACCCCCACTCCTCCTATTTCTGTTTAACGGGAATGAATTTTAGAAATAAACACATTTCTAAACATAATAGTTTTAGTAACTCATTTCTAGTAACTGATTTATTTTATCTTTGCTACGAGGACAGTACATAATATTTTTCTAGATATTTTTCAAGCTACTACACTACCTGACAAATCTTGTCATCAATCCCAGTTGTAAGAGCAACAAATACTAACTTGACTAGTTAATCATTTGGAAAACTGGCAGAAGTTAGATTATTCCAAACTAGTTGAACTGCATCCCAATCATCACAAATACTGCAGAAGACCTAATGGAACCCACATAGACCCAAGATTCTCAAAGAAATCAGTCAAGTTTTGGTAAAGGAAAACTCATGGTTTGGGGTAACATTCAGTGTGGGGGCGTGCGAGAGATCTGCAGAGTGGATGGTAACATCAACAGCCTGAGGTATCAAGACATTTGTGCTGCCCAATACATTACAAACCACAGAAGAGGGCAAATTCTTCAGCAGGATAGCGCTCCTTCTCATACTTCAGCCTCCACATCAAAGTTCCTGAAAGCAAAGAAGGTCAAGGTGCTCCAGGATTGGCCAGTCCAGTCACCAGAGATGAACATTATTGAGCATGTCTGGGGTAAGATGGAGGAGGCATTGAAGATGAATCCAAAGAATCTCGCGCCACGAGTTATTTGCGCCATGAGATTGCCTCGGTTTGCTCATTTGCATCGATTCTGTAGGTATATTCCATTTTCTTTGTTCTCTATTTCCACCTGGGGATGTTCATCCCGAGGCCTCTAGAGATTGTGCAGCACCATTGATGAGATCCAAGGCCTGTGAAGAGATGATACCAACTACAGAGCACTTCTAGAGATATCTATAATCCTGGACCAGGCCGTATCTTGAGCAGATGCTGTGGTGGTCATGGAGTGGAGAGCATGAGACTGATTCCTGAAAGACCCCAGTGACAGACGAGTCTCCACAATGATCTCATGGGCCAGCTTAAACACCTGACGGTGACCTACTCACACCTGCAGCTTCTCCACGATGGACTTCCAGCGTTCTTCAGCCTCCACCACCTAGACTGCAGCTCTGCACAAGACATTTGGCCAGAGGAGAAATGGTCGTGCCCAACTGAGCCTGGTTTCTCTCAAGGTATTTTTCCTTCACTTTCGTCAACTGGTAAAGTTTGTTCCTCACCACAGTCGCCACTGGCTTGCTTGGTTTGGGACTTGTGGAGCTGCGCACTGATGGATTTGCTCTTCAGTGTTTGTACTTTCAGCAGTGAAAATTAACCCACACTGAACTGAACTAAACTGAATTTCATCTCTGAAAACTGGACTGACACAGTTTCAATTGACTAGAACTTCTATGTTAAGCTGCTTTGACACAATCTACATTGTAAAAGCGCTATACAAATAAAGATGAATTGAATTACTCATGTACACAGTTAATTCTACATTAGTGCCACACATCTGTAACTATTGTTCTGTCCTTTTTCAGTTCGCTGTGCATTTGTATGTGACAGAGATGATTTTATTTTAAAATCGAAGGTGTGAAAAATACCTGTGTACCTGTATACATGTGAACAGGGTCTAAAATGAAACTTGTGGGTCTAGGTAAATAATGCTTTGAATTTAACTCTCTAACATACAGTACCACTTTAAATGTCGCTCAAATATCTGTTGAAAAAACATAAACATGTTTTTACCCCTTACCTTGATTTGTTTTACTTTTAATAAGGGATGCACGATATATCAGTGACCATATCGTTATCGACCGATAAATGCTATTTTTAAAGTTATCGTTATCGGTTCGAAGTCAAAATTAGGCCGATATCTTCAAGCCGATAAATTACGGGATTGTACAGCACTGCTTGCCTCGCGCATGCGTTGACAGAACTTGTTCAGATTTGTCCAGTGCACTATAGCAGAGCATTCCTCACATTGTTTATTCCTTCAAAGATCATCTTTTCTTAATGTGGTATTGCTGTGCGTAAATAACTCAGTAAGTAACAATATTCCTTATCATTGTAGATATGCTTGATAGACTGTCATTGTGTATTTTGGTTTAAATCGCCTCAGGAAAAATATTACATGTGTAAACATAATAGCAGCGATGCACACGTGCTAAACAACTTGTTGGGTTGTTTGTAATCTAATTTGATTATTTGTTTATTATCAACGCGTTGACTACCATGTGTTGTTGGTGTAAATTGTATTCAGTTTGATCGGCATATTCATATTGATTATAACGAGCGTAAATGAGGGCTATCACCGCACACACACACATATCTGATCTGACAGCCTTCACAGCAGCAGGGGGAGAGGTGTGTCAGTCACTGAATCCAGCATAGGGGTTTTTAACTCACTGCCACATTCTGTCTTTATATTATGTTCTGTGTTTGTCATGAAGTCATCTGTGCTCAATGCTCCAGTGTTGTATAAACATCTGACTACAAGGACAAATCTGACTCCGCTTCGTGCACACACGTGACGTGTTAAACAGCAGCTGCAGTTTAATTTTCAATCTCACATTGGTTTATCATAAACCTTTCATCGATCATTTTTCCCGCAATCGACAGCAAGAACGAACATAGAAGCATTGTCTGATTGACAAGCAGCACCTACATGTGTTCAAAAGAATCTAAAACGCCAAATGGGACGAATTTATGCAGTGTTTTCTAATACTATACTACTGTATTTAGCTATTCGCTTGAACGGTGGCTCTGAACTGTCAAAACACCTCTCAAAACGCTCACATTACATATTTGTACACATGTACATTACTGTAACACGTTATATTCAAGAACATTTGAGCTGGTTTCAGCCCTTGCCTCTTTCATTTTCATTTTATTTAAAACATATTTATTTAACTTTGTTAATTAAATCCCATTTTGTTATTTAACAATTACTTTTATGCAACAGTAAAGTTACATGTTACTTGTCTATGCGAAAGAATAGGAAGTAATTTATTTTTGGCATGCTAATTTACCTGAATCATTAATATAGGTCTTCATAACCACCTCGCTTTTTTGCTTTGAGCAGGCTATTCAGTTCATAAGATCAGTTGAAAATTTTATAAAGCTTTTAAAATAAAATCAGTCGTTCACTGCATAAAACTATAACATTTTGAACTATTTATATATATCGGCTTAAATATATCGGTTATCGGCCTCCAAATCTAAAGAATTATCAGCAGGGCCAGACAGAATCTGCAGACATTTTTTGCTATTTCTGCGCAGAATTTTGTTGAAAATCTGCGGATTTATGACTTTGAGAGTATCATAACTTAAAACTTAATATATGAAATAAAAAGTAATACATTTTTAACTTGTATTTCATGTTTACAATGCAAATCCAATTAGATCCATTTTATTTAGTAAACAAAGCAAGTCTTCAATATAATATATGTACTGAAAGACCAAAAAAAATTACTTTACAAACTATATTGTAAATAAATCATATAAATATTTTTATTTTAGTCAATAATATTACTGAAATTATTTTTAAAAATGAATAAATATAAATTTACAGATATTTACATAAGTAAATAAATAATCAATGATGGGCTAAAAATCTGCGGAATTCTGCACGCGCATATTCCATGTGGGCCTGGTTATCGATATCGGCCCAAAAACCCATATCGGTGCATCCCTACTTCTAATACATCAACTCTGATTAAAACTGCAACTAATGCACTTTCAGCAAGTTCAATGGATGTGATTTAGATAATTTCACAATCTTTCTGTTATACATGAAAAGGCTACTTAAAAGGCCAGTGCTTTCTGATCTCAGCTTTGATAACTTTGAATCTTACCTTCACACTTGGGGATCAAACCACTCCACATCACCTTTCCCGCCTCCAGTTCACACACAATAGTATCGGAGCCTTGCGTCTTGATGAAACCCTCCTCGCACACGACTGATATGGAGCTTCCCAGCTGGAAGTTATTACCGAAACGCTTGGCATTCATAGGCACTCCGGGGTCCGGGCACTCATTGTGTCCAAACGCTGAACAAATAACATCAAAGCAGAGAAGCTTGTTACTTGCAACGTGACTTACTTAATGAAATGGAAGGGAAACGAGCAAATGCATAATGTAATATCAAACTGGAGGAAACAGGGGGATTGTGGGTAAACACTAGAGTCTGGTGTGTTGCAGAGGCATTTGAGGATTATTTTGGCTCGGTTAGTGGTATGACGTTCAGCGAACAGGATTAAGTTGTTTGATGCTGCTGGATAAATGGCTTATGAATTAAATCGAGCAAAATATGTCCTTCCATATGTCCTACTTGAATCAGATTGAAGACGACGCTTCGCATGCCAAAAACGTTGTTAGCAAAAACGAAGCATTTCTTGTGAGAGGATCAGTTTTGCCAAGCAGGAAACTCTCTTAACTTACACAAAAGCCTTTTCTCTCACTTTCGTAAAAGCGTGTAAGCTCTTATCAAAGTTCAGGAAACTTATAATGAAGATGTGTTTACATACTGTAAATAAAGCTGTTTATACTTCAAACTAAAGCAATAATAAAGCATTAAATATCATTAAAAAGCTCAGATAAAAAAAAAATACTATTAGATTAGCAGATTGCGTTAAAATTAGGGGAAATACTTATTTCATTTATTCATTTTCTTTTCGGGTTAGTCTTTTTATTAATCATGGGTCGCCACAGTGGAATGAACCGCCAACTTATCCAGCATTTATTATTATGCAGCGGATGCCCTTCCAGGTGCAACCCAGAACTGGGAAACACCCATACACTCTCATTCACACACATACACTACGGCCAATTTAGCTTACTCGATTCCCCTATAGCACATGTGTTTGGACTGAGGGGGAAACCAGAGCACCTGAAGGAACTCACACCAACAAGGGGAGAACATGTAAACTCCACACAGAAACGCTAACTGAACCAGTCGGGGCTCAAACCAGCGACCTTCTTGCTGTGAGGTGACAGCGCTATCCACTGCGCCACCATGTCGCCACAAGATTAAAACAAATTAAATAATAAATAAATATTTTAAAATATGAAGGCCAAGTATAAATATGAAAATAATATCAATGACAACTACTATCATCTCAGACTGGTTTCTTGAACATGACAATGAGTTCACTGTACTCAAATGGCCTCCACAGTCACCAGATCTCAATCCAATAGAGCACCTTTAGGATGTGGTGGGACAGGTGATTCGCATCATGGATGTGCAGCCGACAAATCTGAAGCAACTGCGTGATGCTATCATGTCAATATGGAAAAAAAGCTCTGAGGAACATTTCCAGTTCCTTGCTGAATCTATGCCATGAGGGATTAAGGCAGTTCTGATGACAAAAGGGGGTCTATAAGGTGTACCTAATAAAGTGGCCAGTGAGTGTATATTGCACACAATGAATGTTTCCTGAAGTTACGAAAATTTTATTTCCTGTGCCTGATTCCTTTAAACTGGCTTGAAACACGTACACAGTCACAGGCTTTAAAACAGATGGAAATAATATATTTTTTTGGTAACTTTATATTTAAACTTTGCAACTACTCCACAGTCATGTGTTTTCAAACTCCTACTCAACTATAATCCTGATTTGACATTGCAGATCCTTTGATGTGACTATTGTGGATGTGCACATTGCAATAATGATGCTGAAATTCTATATTGTGCAGCCCTAATTTTATTCCAGCCAAACAAAAACAAACAGGACTTCCTCCAGATAAATAATAATTATAATAGGAAAAACTGAAGAAAAAAATCCATGCTCTGTTTGCTAGATTTCTTGGGAATATTTGAAAGAATACAAATTTCAATGGAAAGATGGTAAAATAAAAAATAAATAAATAATACACATTAGCATACTATTCCATACACAGCCTTAATCTCTACAACAATTTTAGTATAAAAGAGAAACACTCACTGCTGTATGTGATGTTGAAACCTCGGCCAGACATGGAGTGATCAGCTTGAAACTCCAGCTGGAGAATGTTGGAGTTGCTGGTGAGGTGAGATGGCACTTCCGCACCGGAGAAGCGTCCCAGAACCACAGCGTCCGCCAAATCCCCGTCCCTCACCGTCAGGAAGTCATACGGAGGCTCCAGGTCGAAGTCATTGAAAGCCAGATGGATGCGGCTGCCCGCTTCAGCGATGATCAGCCAGACACAGTTCAGGTTGTTCCCATAACCCTCTGGATAGTCCGGAGACAGAACGGTTCCCATCGCGGCCGTGAAGTTGGACATACAGGGAACTAACAGAGGGAGAGCAATGTAAATTTTAAAAGCATGTAATATAAAAAAAATGACCGCTCCGGTATGTTAGCTTCAAACCTTTACGCAACATTCATTATAAAGCCATAGAAAGAGACATATATGAAGTATATAATTTAATATAACTGTTTTTGTCTAGAGTGGGTTACTATTGGGTTCTATTCCTTATCATATTACTATTCCTAATTGAAATTAATCGCATCAAAATAAAAGCTTTACATAAGATTTACATTATCTTGCCCCAACAAATGCCCTAAGAACAAGCAGGAACTGAAGACCAAGTATTAAAAAGTGAAAATTTGATTTATGATTATCATTCTGTTCAATTCCTTTTGTTCCCTTAACAAGTGGGAAGCACATATGCAAACTGTTGTAATTCCTACAGTGTTCACCTGATTTGGATGTATTACAGTCTGTACATATGTACACATAAATATATACATATACATATATATACATATATATATATGTATATATACATATATATATATATATATATACATATATATATACATATATATATACATATATATATATATATACATACACACACACACACACACACACACACACACACCCACACACACATATATATATGTATAACCTGCTTTAGACTTGTCGTGGCATCTACATATTGAAGTGCTTCTTTTATTTATTGGTCACTTTGCATAAAAGTGTCTGCTGTATAAATAATGAATGTACAATTTTAAAACAAAATGTAAATAAAAGTTCTGTAATAACCTCCAACAACACTTGAGGGTTTTTCCCAATGGGTACTTCAATGAATGCCCCTATTAAATGTTCCTAATTTGCAAAATATCGTTTATTTTTGTACATATAAATGTATAGTCTCTTCTAGGTTATGTGTTTAAGTAATTATAGTACATTTATAGTTATAGTTACAATACCGTTCTGGTATGTTAGTTTTGTATAGGTCTAAAACTACGCCCAGTGTTGTGCTCATATGTATGATCAAGATTATTTATGCAGCACTAGGGTCCTGCGAGGCAACATTTTGTTTCACTATATGTCAGCACATATTTAAAACGGCAACAAAATGTAAACATTTTTATGTTTCTCTTATTTTTTTTAATATTTCATGTAATATGTTTTCTCCATAATATTAATTTGGGTATGCTAATTACTGGACTGTGATCTTAAGCGTTTTTTTTTTTGTAGGATTAGTTCTAGTTTTTGCTTTGGTACAGACTAATCTATATAATATATATATATATATATATATATATATATATATATATATATATATATATATATATATATATATATATATATATATATATATATATATATATATATATATAATATCGAAAGATTAAAAATGAAACACCCGAAATTACATGAAACTCTGGAGGAAACGCTGGATAGCCTGGTTATGCGATATTAATTGTTTTATACTGAAACTTTCCTTCTAAAAGTCCTTCCTTGGTCTACATATTTCTTAGCACATTGAACACGTCAGCGACAACAGGAAATAAAAAAAAAACTGCAACTGCGTTAATTGCGCTAATTATTTTAAACGCGTTAAATATTTCAAATTAATCACATGGGTTAACGCACTAATATATTTATATATATATATATACATACATACATACATGTTCTATTAGCATAAAAGAAATACACATGTGAGTGGTGTACTCATTTATCCTAAGAACTACATATATAGCTTTACAAAACAGAAATGAATTGTAAATATAAATATATTCAAATGGGAAACAGAAAGCTATATCAAATTTCAAAAGAAAAAATAAGTTAGACTTGTCATGGCATTTACATATTAAAGTGCTTCTTTCATTTGTTGCTTTGACTAAAAAAAAGTGTCTGCTAAAGAAATAGCGAGAAAATGTAAATGTAAATAAATTCAAAAGCATTTCAATGACTGTCCTATAAAGGGTTAAGCAATAACTAAACTCAGACGTTTGACAGCAGCTTTGTTGATGTAAATGAAACTGCACATGTTTTCTTGAGGGTATATTGTAGTGTATTGTAATGTAAATAATTGTACTTGTGACTGTGTATTTTAAAACTCTTGAAAAGCTGCTGCATTACAGAACAGTGATGCTGTTTACTTGTCGAGCTCTCAGAGAATTGCCATTTCATCATCTGCCAGAGCGCAGCTGTCCTTTCTGTTAGCCACATTTAACGGCGCGGTAGTTGTTTTTGTTTACACACACGTCGGCATAAACCACAGTTTTAATTAGTCCGACCTCTTGACATCATTTCATTTAGACATGTGTCTCACAGACTCAAAGAGATGCAAAGGGTCGTCAGCGCTCATCTTCATAATGAGCTATAGTGAGGATGGAGAACTGCACTCTTAAATGATTTCTTTGCGCTCGAGGCCTAATGCACCTGAAGAGAGCTAAACGTTAGCATTTTCCCATTCATCTCAGAAGCAACTGGCAGGAAAATTACATCATGGCAACACAATTTGGTGACATGCCCATGTTATGATCACTTAAATGCACTTCACGTAGTAATTATGACTTCCGAGCTCTTAAGAACTTTCCTAAAAGGGCCTTTCAAGCCTTGTCAGATGATTATATTTACAGTATAATGACAAAAACAACAAAAATAAATAATGCTTGGAACTCTAGAGTGCCTTATAATATACAGTTAAAGTTAGTTAAAAATTATGTTTAATAGATTAAGAAAATTTTTCACAGTATTTCCAATAATATTTTTTCTTCTGGAGAAAGTCTTATTTGTTTTATTTCGACTAGTTTTAATTTGAAAAAATGATAATTTTAAGTACAATATTATTAGCCCCCTTGACAATATTTCTTACTGATTGTCTACAGAACAAACCACTGTTATGCAACGGTTAGCGCGATTACCCTAACTTGCCTAATTAACCTAGTTAAGCCTTTAAATTGCTCTTTTAGCTGAATACTAGTGTCTATTAAACTGTCTTTAAAAAAATTAAACTATAAAATTAAACAAAAAAAATTATTAAAATTAAATAAAAATAAAATAAATAAAAAATAATAAATCAATAAATTAACAAACAAGCATTCATATATAACAGCATTTATCATATTAAGAAATCAGCATAGTAGAATGATTTCCGAACATTTGTTAATATATGCAATTGTAAAACAAAGTTTTGATATTATTTACTGCAGCTTTATTAAACAAATCCAGCCTTAATGTGAACAAGACACATATTTTTAACTCTTCTCAGTGAAGCACCTGTCCTTTATGAATTGCTTTTAGCTGAATACTATATCTTGAAAAATATCTAGTAAAATATTATTCACTGTCATCATGGCAAAGATAAAATAAATCAGGGATTGGAAATGAGTTATTAGAACTATTATGTTTAGAAATGTGTTGAAAAAAATCTTCTCGCCGTTAAACAGAAATTGGGGGGAAATATATACAGGGGAGCTAAAAATTCAGGAGGGCTAATAACTCTGACTTCAACTACCCTGGAACTAAATGATTATTTAATTTATATCATGGTATTTATATATATTATTGGCACATTTTGTAAAAAAAAAAAAAAAAAAACTGTAATTACAATTTTAATGCACATACACTTTGTGGTAAAATAGTATGGTAAGCACTTTTACAGAATTATAGAAAATATTTTTGTTGCATCAAAAATGTGTTTATGATCACCATGCGACAAGCTAATCCTGAAAAATAATTAGTGCTTAAAATGTAGCATTTAAAACTCATAATTTAATAAAAAAAAATGAGGCAAATAACTGCAAAAGGTCTACTTCTTGAGAAAAAAGAACCAACCCTTTATATAGGCTGGCTACGGGCCTGACAATGAAAAAAATTATTAAAAAAACATTTCCTGACAAGATTAAATAATTATATTTCCCCCTTGGTCTGTATTTTATTTCCATTTCATTTTAATGCTTTTATTTTTAGCTTTCCATCACAACCCTGCTAAAACGACACATCACAAGTGCCCCTGACACGTTTGCTTTCTCCATCATCTTCAACTCCTCGTCTTCTCCACCCAAGCACTTTTCCGTAACTTTAGAAGAGTGCTTCTTTAAAGCTTGACACTGTAGATCACCATCACCTCATGAGCGGTTTGACATTTTTTGCTCAAACCCCTCATATCTTGCATTGCACGGAAAGATTAGAGCACATTTAGCCTTCGAGGAACATGCATAATGAAACAGACGTCGGCACAGCACTCACATATACAGATAGGGATGTTAGCAGACCACTGATTGTTATTCTGGCAGGAAATCATTCGTTCGCCGATGAGCTCGAATCCGAACTGGCATTCAAAGCGCAGCACGTCTCCGTTAGAGAAACCTCCGCCCTCTCGCAGGCCGTACAGAGGGATCCCGGGATCTCCGCAACTTTCCTTGTCAATTTCTGAGAGACGAGAGAACGGAGAAAAAACATCAGCAAAGCCTTTTTTTGAGCCGGCAGGGTGATTTATGTGGGCACTCAGAGAAGCTCAGGCTGAGAACAGACTCACCTTTATAGTTGATCTTAAAGCCAATAGAGCCCACACTTTCATCAGACTGCAAATGCAGCCACATTTGATGGGTCATACTGACGATGAGGTCGGGGACGAAACTGCCTGTTAAGCTGTCAATGCAGAGGGAAACAGAGAGAATAACAGTCAGCGAGCACTCGCCTGCACAAAAACACTACACTCTCACAAATAAAGGTACAAAAAGATGTCAATATCTTTTCAGAAGGTATGCTTTTGTTGCAGGGTCCACATTTGTACCTCAATACAGTATGTACAGTACAGTCAAAAATTATTAATTTCCTATAATAAGTAAATAAACCTGTTTGATTTTTTTACAATTCATTGAATTAAAGGTGCTGTATGTCAGTTTTTGACTCTTCTAAAGCATAAAAACCCCATAATATGTTTGCAGATATTTAAGGAAGATGCTAAATAAACATTCTTTTATCTTAAAAACAATGCTGAAGTCAGATATTCTGCTTTGCAATATGTGTTACGTGCCGGAACATCTGTCTTTGTTTTCATCATTTTAACCCGCACAATTCCAGTTTAGCCAATTATATTTCAGCACCCGGGGTTGCCTTGGTGTGATTCACTCAGTCATGAAGGGTCTCAAAGCATGTGTTCATTAACAGTGGACAGTAGAAGACTCCAAAATGAGACACAGATTCAGAGTTTCACATGAGGTGGTTAATACTTAGCAAATAATATAAATATTACGAACATAAACATTAGGTGAGCAGGTTATATTGTAACACAGTGTACCAACAACACACTACATTACGAGATACAGAGTAAGCAATTGGGCTGTTTGCACCAGACGAAACACGACAAATTTAAATACAGCCATTCAGAAGCACAGAATAGTGCACTCACTGCACTCCAATGAAATGGAAAGTTTATAATCTAATACATAATAAACATATTGAACCAAAAATTCACACTTAGTTCATGATTTATACATAGCTTGTTTGCCATGTTGTCCCGGGAGAGAGCCCTGAGCTCAAGGGATCCTCGGGCCCAGGGCTCTCTCCCTTTCGCAGTGTGAGGGGAGATTGAGCTCAGGTCAGTCTCAAAACTCCCCCGCTGCTGAGACTAAGGTGAACTTTCTGAGAGAACCCGGGGGAACCTGGGCCACCATGCCGCCCATTCTTGAAAAAAAGGTGGAAGGGGAGGAGGGGGATATATAAATATATAGTGACTTGGGATCCTTTAATTGGAGGAATGTGATTAGGTAATGTGGGCCAGCTGGATCAATCATGTGCATGTGCTCCTCTTGAAAATTAGTTTAATATTAAACTTCACTTAAATTCAGCCTGCATAAATTGTTTGCAACCACTTACCAAAAATCAGTAAATCCAATGAATCGTTTTTTCATTGTACAGTACATCCTTACCATGTGTTTTGGACACAATTGCAACTCTATAATACTATTATATAAGTATATAAATAAAGCATTATGATTATAAAAGTGCCCAACCAATTTGACCAGCATAAACCCAAAGAAAGGCATTAATTGAGCTTTACAGTATGTATTAGTGTTCTGGCAGGGAGAGTCTTTTGTCCTTGAGGAATGCTCTGTGAGTACTCAATGGATCTGAGTTGGCGCCGCGCCAGGCAAATGCACCAGAAAGCAGCACAGACCGTCACCAAAAGTCTGTCTGCCCAAGATACCCGGAGACATACGGCTGACTGCGAGACGAGCTGGTGAGGGGAAGCTGCACGGAAAAAGCTTGTTTGTGTGGGGGGAAAAATATAGCCAGAGGATTTGAGCCTGTGCAGTTTTTATGGTTTCGTGGCTTGAAACGGATAACCGCTGCAGAGCTGAACAAAACGGCAGATAGAAACACCCGCTGGAGTCTATTAAAGTGGGATATTTTAAAGGGAGGATCATGGATTTTACTACTTCAAAAAATAAAGCATCTGAATGTAGTATGTAAAAGTGACATGTTACGACATGTCCAGCTTTAGCACTTCATTTCCTCTGTCAGTTTGAGTTAAAATGATTTAATTCACAAATAGCATGTGTGAATTGTTTTGGGTTTTGTTTTATACTGTATCTGAAAGCTTCATCTCATATAAAAGACTTGTTGGTAGAAGAAATTGAAGGGGAAACACTTATACAACTATACAAAAACAATTTTCACTTGTTTTATTGGTTGAATTATCCAATTTTTATCCAACATCTTATTGGTAGATAATGATTAGGATTATTTTGTCTTATTATCAGCATAAATTCTTACTATAAATATAAATATATTAAACTCTGTGAGTTTCACAAACAATTTTGCCACAGGAAAAGAAAAACAAAATGCTGAATTCAAGATTTATACTGTATACACTACCTGACAAAAGTCTTGTCGCCTATCCAAGTTTTAGGAACAACAAATAATAACTTGACTTCTAGTTGATCATTTGGTTTCAGAAGTGGCTAATATGGAATGCAAAGGCCTTTAGATTACGCTTATTCTATAAAATATGATCATGCCTTGATTTAATTAGGACAGTAAGGTCTTACTTTGCTTCGACAAGTGTTGTCTAATCTTGATAAAGATTCATTTTCAATGCCTCCTCCTCCATCTTACCCCAGACATGCTCAATAGTGTTCATGTTTGGTGATTGGGCTGGCCAATCCTGGAGCACCTTGACCTTCTTTGCTTTCAGGAACTTTGATGTGGAGGCTAAAGTATGAGAAGGAGCGCTATCCTGCTGAAGAATTTACCCTCTCCTGTGGTTTGTAATGTAATGGGCAGCACAAATGTCTTGATACCTCAGGCTGTTGATGTTGCCATCCACTCTGCAGATCTTTCACACACCCCATACTGAATGTAACCCCAAACAATGATTTTTTCTTCACCAAACTTGGGTCCATGCTGGTTCCAATAGGTCTTCTGCTGTATTTGTGATGACTGGGATGCAGTTCAACAGGTGATTTATTGGAAAAATTTACCTTCTGCCACTTTTCCAAATGATCAACTAGAATTGTTTTATTTATTTTTTTAATGATACTAATTGATATAATGATGTTTTGCCATGCAATACATCACAGCTTCAATAGAGAAACTGGATATTTTTGGCATGCAAAATCAATGTCACAACATGTCATCTAGCCCTTAGGTTTAGCTTTTTTAGACATAAATAAATAATATGTAATAATAAATAATAAATAAGATGATAAATAATAGTAAATAATAAATAAGATGATTTTATTTCAAAAATTGCATGTGTGAATTGCTTTGGATTGAATTTGTTATATATTGTATCTTAACTTTTGTGCACAATAAATGGTCATAAAACAAGAACACGACTTGTTGATAGAAAAAAAATGACTTGTTTTCTGATTGAAGTATCCAAACATTGCTAAAGGAATCAAATATACATGAGAAACAATTTCATAAGATAAGACCTTGAATTAGGATTATTTGTTTATTCTTCATTGGAGAAAGGTTCTTAAAATAATTATAAATAGAATTAAGTTTGACAAACAAATTGAATATAGGAAAAAGAAACGTATGCTAAATTCAAGATTTATTTCTTAGATCTTATTAATTACCTATCCATATTTTCTTTCTAAAGTGAATGCATCTTGGTTTAAAGATGCGTAAATATTTTAACTTAAAACAAGATATAATGATGCAATACATTGCAACTGGATATTCCTTGGTTTTTTGGTTTTTTTTGGGGGGTTTTTTTGTTTTTTTTTTTCCAAAATAAAAATGTTAATTTGTAAAATCAATGTCACAACATTTTTTTAGTCTCAAAATGATTTTATTTCACAACATATCGTGTGAATGGCCTCATAATAGTTCAGTAACACATGGTAAATGTTCATCTAAAATTAAAATATGGCTTGAACCTCCAAAAAGTGATAGAGAAAAATAAATAAATGTGAGAAAACTGACAGTATGGCTTAAAACTGTAGTTGGCTGATGCAAAGCTGATACAAAAAATATTTTCTGATTAAAATATAAAAACATCTTTAAATGTCATGAACATACTTGAGAAATCCATGTGCAAGATATTAAGACCTTGACAATAATTTAAAAAATAATAACTAATTAGTTTTTACACTCCAATAACAAATAGTTCTTATATCAGGCAAAAAAAATTGATTAACTGGGACAATTAGTACATTTGGAAGGAAAATAAACTAAATTTAAGGTCTATTTTTTTATATACATTAATGCATATGTAGGTAAATACGTTTCTTTTTTAAAAATATTTATTTTTGGTGGTTTTTCACCCTTATTGGATAGGAAAGTACAGAGAACTGACAGGAAAGCATGGGGAGCAGAGTGAGGGGAGGGATAGGCATAGGGCCGCGAGGCGGAATCGAACTCGGGTCACCGTGAGCACCGGTACACTCCACTAGCAAATAGTTCTTATATCAGGCAAAAAATGTGATTAGCTGAGGTTTACAGACTATTAGTACATTTTAAAGGAAAATAAACTAAATTCAAGGTCTATTTTTTTATATACATTAATGCATAAATAAATACGTTTCTTTTTTTTTATTTATTTTTTTTCTGAGTTTTCACCTTTTTTGGATGGGAGTAGAGTATATATAAAGACCCACTTGCGCCATACAGTACACATGTATGTATTATGTACTGACATACGGCTTACACTGTCATTTTCACATGAAGCAACTCCTGCTTTAGCGCTCACTAATAGGACACTTACTTGTTTCAGCATAGGGACATACATTCATACATGCACAGAGCCAGTTCACAGAGTAGTTAAAAGAAGGGGGAAAAGCAAAATACAAATTTTAAGTTTTAATTTCAAAATGCGTATTGAATCATGGAGGTTGTACCAAATGACTCAAAATTATATAGAGTATTGCAGTATCTCTAATATAATAAATAATAATGATGCGCTTTTCTTAAAATCAAATCCAGATGTCATACTGCAAAATAAAACAATAATAAACAATAAATAAGCAAAATGTTACAAACTGCATAAAAACTGCAATGACAATCACAAATGAAAGCCTATCACTAAGCCGATTAAATTAAATACATTTTAATTAAACTAAATTTAACTTTGATAAAAAAGATGTGTCTTAAGAAGTTTCTTAAAACAATCCAAAGAAACGGCATTCCTGATAATTGTGGGTAATGCATTCCATAATTTAGGCGCACAGTAAGAAAAATCCCTGCCTGCCATGGTTATTAGTCTATATCGTGACTGATACACAGTGAGTCCACATGCAAACCAAGACAGCGAATAGGAGTGGAAATGTAATCGGGAGCTAACCCATGTACTGCTTTGTAGGTTATAATCAGAGTATAATATATAGCATATATAGTCCAACATAACTTTTGATCTTACACTTGTATGATTGTTTTGGAGTCTCCAACTTCTCCGCCGTCTCCGACAGTCAACGTATCGTATCCGAGCTCCAAGTCGAACTCTTCGAAATTGATTTGAATAACCTGTGATGGAAAAAAAAGACAAAATTAGCAGATTTTATTTTCAACAAGAACACCACTCGAATCGATGAAGCACTTTAACCAATGGGATTTCTCCATATGCTGTGATTCTCAGAGCCCGAGTTTGAGTCTTAATTAAGTTTCTCAGTACTAGACGCTTCAGATATAAACGGCACACAGTATTCTCAATAAATATGATATTCATGAGCTCACCGGGGCCAGCACTCGACTGCAGCATATGTTTCCCTGTATATTTCAGGCCATTTTGTTTTGCGAACCCTCTTGTGGCCCCGATTGAAGCACGTTGCCATAACCGGAAAAATTCAGCAGGGGCAACGCATCAATTATCCAACAAATCATTTGCACAGGCCAACCGATGTTGAGGGTAAAACAAATTTCCAAGAGTGCTTTCAATCAGCGGCTCAAACGCAAAAGTAAACATTGGAGTGTGGTGTTATTTCCGACGCTCACTTGTACATTAAGAACGTGCTGTTTGCATAATCACCCCCCACAGAGCGCTTGCATGGAGCCACCGCTGCGCACTTTTTGTTAGACACCATGAAAACTGGCCTTCTGGCACATTTGATGCACACTGAGGAATAAAAAAGGCACATGCTGTATATATGGCTGATTCTGAGAACGTCTGCCACTTCGTGTCTCAGGGGTGCATGGTTTTATCAACGCTAACAGATTATTACTTGTTGAGTCTTGGAAACTTTTCATTGCATCTTTTATTGGACAACCGTGGTTTGTTCTGTAGCAAATAAAATAAAATATAATAAAAAATAAAATAATAAAAATTAAAACAAAATGAATAAAAAGCAAAAAAAATTATAATAAAATAATAAAAAAATAACATTAAACAAAATTTAGTTTTAAAACAAAAAAAATTATTAAAATTAAATAAAAGTTAAATTAAATAAATAAAATTTAAATAAATTTAAATAAATAAAACAAAATAAGTTAAAATTAAAATACTAAAGCAATACAAAAATAAAATAAAACAAATTAATAAAAATTAATAAAATAAAATAAATGAAATAAAATTGTAAAAAATTATCAAATTAAATAAAATACAAAAAATTACATTAAATTAAATAGAAATAAATAAAATAAAACAAATAATACAAAAATAAAATACAAAATATAAAAGATTAAATTAACTTAATAAAAATAAAAATAAAATAAATAAAAATAGAATAAATGAAATCTTTAGGGGCTAATAATACTGACCTTAAAAATTGGCCAAATAAAAAGAAAAAGACTTTTTATTAAAACATAAATATATAAATTCCCTTGCTCTGTTAAACATTACTTGTAAAATGATTATCATATTTTATTTTAATAATAAGCTAATAATTTTGCCTTCAATTGTGCGCTCACAACTAAAGCCAAACTCTTAAAGCTAAAAATGTACAGATTTGCATTTAAATATACATGTAAAATGTGATTATAATTAATCACATAAATAAATGTGATTTATCCATGTTATGCAAATCTGAATTTTCATCATCAATATTCGATCATCATCGACACTTCAGCAAGAAAATGATCATAAACACAGTCAAGGAAACTCTTAAATGCTTTCAGAGAATGAAAATCTGTAGAAAAAGCTGTAGAATGGCCCAGCCAATCACCTGACATGAATCCAATAGAAAATACAGGATATAGCTCAGATTTGATAGAAGAAACCCAATGAACTAACAAGATTTTTACACTCAGTTGAAGTCTGTAAAAAACGTACACCTGAGTAATGCATGTGACTTCATTCTGCATATGAGAGGCGTGTTTAAGCTGCCATCACCTAAAAGGTTTTTATATAAAGTATTAAACACATTTCAGAAGTTAAGCGCTTTCTCCTTGCGTCATTCCATTCATAAGTCTTTTTTTTCAGATTTCTTTTTTAGGTTTGTATTATTTGGGTTTTTTAACAAAATCTGGTTCAATTCCATGTCAACAGCTCTTTTAGAAATATTATTCACAGGAAAAAACATGACATGTTGAATACTTCCCCACTGTATATGCCAGCAGCAGCTTACTGGAGGTCTATATGCACAAAACCACAACTCGCACGGCACTTACACTGACATTATTAACAGATTACTAAAGAACTCGATTAGGCCGGAGTACGAAAGTCCTGCTTTGTCTCCTTTAAGTTCATATATTAACTTCATTTATTGTGTTAACACAATAATAATGCCAATGAGCTGCCCATGGGTCTCTAATAATGGGTCTGCGAAAAACGCAATAAAATTTGAACTTTGCAATTCCGCCGGGCGAAGATAAATGAGGTAATAATGTTATGTGTGTTAGGGCTCATTTGCATGTCTCACCAGAGGAACGCTCAGATTTAGCAGCAATTGAGGACAGGAATCAGCTAGTTGTTAATGACCTGGCAAGGAAATGGGTAAAAAAGTACACCTGAAATGTGCCATCTGTGGCTGGAGGAACTGTTGACTCACATTGCCTGCTGTAAATGGCACAACTATAATATATTCAGTATAATATGTAAAAATCTTTCCAGAGGAGGAGCCGGGGGGCAGATGGTGTTTTCATTGATGAGACTGAGCACAAGGGCACAAAATAGGAGTCAGGAGAACAGTTTAAGTCCTACTATGAGATATTTATAGTTTCTCTAGTGAAATTTGCACTACAGCACGTTTCGGTATACTCAGCAATTCAGTACACCACAGAAAAAACATCTTAAATGCAGAGAACTGTTATCATTTATTCAGTTTCCTTCGGCTTAGTCCAGGGATGTCCAAACTCGGTCCTGGAGGGCCGGTGTCCTGCATATTTTAGCTCCAACCCTAATCAAACACACCTGAAGCAGCTAATCCAGCTCTTACTAGATGTACTAGAAAGTTCCAGGCAGGTGTGTTGAAGCAAGTTGGAGCTAAACTCAGCAGGACACCGGCCCTCCAGGACCGAGTTTGGACACCCCTGGCTTAGTCCATTATTCGCTACAGCAAAATGAACCGCCAACTTATCCAGCATATGTTTTACACCGCGGATGTCCTTCCAGCTGCAACTGGAAAACACCCAAACACACTCATACACTACAGCCAATTTAGTTTATTTAACTCACCTATAGTGCATGATTTGGACTGTGGGGGAAACAGGAGCACCCAGGGGAAACCCAAACCAACACGGGGAAGACATGCAAACTCCACACAGAAATGCCAAATGATCCAGCCAAGACCGGCGACCTTCTTGCTGTGAGGCGACAGAGCTAACCACTGAGCCACCGTGTCGCCAACTGTTAACATGTTTAGGCTTTTTTTAGGTTTTAATAATACAAATGAATTTATTGAATTGATTTGCAATTAATGCTCAGCAACCAATATTAGGCTCAATCCCAATTCTACCCCTTGGCCCTTCCCCTCATTTTGCGCATTCTGGTGAAGGGGTAGGGGTGTCCCAATTCTCTTTAGCTGGAAGGCGTAGGGCTAAGGGGAAGGGGTAGATACCCCTTCGAATGAAGATTTTTCAGGACCATACTCGAAACCAAGGGGTAAGAAAATTTCCCAGAATACACCAGCTACAACGGCAGTATTGCAGAACCCGGAAGTAAGGAGATCCACAAATTAGTATTTTTTTGTCATTATTATGAATTTTTACAACAAACAAGCACATGTTTTAATATATATTTATAACTCCCTTCGTGTTTTATCATCATGCTTCAAAAAAAAAAAAAAACGCTAAAATAAAATTGCTAAATTTCGCAATCTATAACCATAATCATAACTCCTGTATAGCAGTCCCACAACATTCTGACACTCGATGACACTCGAATACCCTGTCAGTAATGTCTAGTGGCTGGGAATGAGCTTTTTACAGTGTCTGCTATAACATTAATGTTGTTTTTGTTTGTTTACATAGATGAATTTGGTTACTGTGTAAATGCATAGTCCAGTTATGATCATATTTCCACATTATATTATTATGATAACATAATATATGGCTTCAGTGATTTCCTGAAGACAAAAACCAAAAATAACGCAACTGGAATAACAACAGCAGTCGCCATCGTCTGATCTCATATGAATCATGATTGCAATGACATCTGATGACGTGTGCAGGTGCTGTAAAATTTAAAGGTAAATTTTAAAGCCCTTCCCCTTCACCCTCGGTTGTAAGGGCCATGGGGAAGGGAAAGGGCAAGGGTTAGGGGTACAAAAATAGAGTTGGGATTGGGTCTTAACGTTCTAGCAAATCAGCTGCGACTCAACGATGCAGAACCAAACAAAAGCATCTGTCATATAATAGATCAAATAATAAATATAATAAACATAAATGTAATAAATCTCTACACTGGAAATGAATTTTAAAAATAATGAAGCAAATTTACTACAGCTATTGTTAGTACTTGGAAAAAGGACAATTTAGTTTATCCATTTCACCTATAGCCCATGTGTTTGGACTGTGGGGGAAACTAGAGCATCCGGAGGAAACCCACATCAACATGGGGAGAACATGCAAACTCCACACAGAAATGCCAACTGACCCAGCTGGGACTCGAACCAGTGACCTTACTGCTGTGAGGCGACAGTTAACAAGTAAACAAACATATGAACATATAAACAAATCCAAAGGTTTTCTAATACACTTTGTAGGCTAAAAGAGTTAGCTGGATCCATATTTTACCCAAATGTTTGAATTTAATTAGAAATGGATATAAAATGTTGACATTTTATAATTTTGAAATATAATTCAAAAGTTTTTATATGTTTGATTTCTGTTTAATTTTATTTTTAAATAAAGTCTCTGGTTTGATTTAAGAATTTAGCAAAAGAATAATAACAACAACAACAACAACAACAACAACAATAGTAATAATAGCAATAACACCAACAACAATATTAATAACAATAATAATAACAATAACAACAACAACAACAACAATAATACTAATAATAATAATAATAATAAGGTTATGTATTCATATAGCACATTTATCATGTATGACCATACACCCAAAGCACTTCACAATTATTGGGGAGGGGGGGTGTGCAGCATCCACTTGGATGATGCGATAACAGCCACAGGACAACAGCATCAGTGCGCTCACCACACACCAGCTATAGGTGGAGTGGAGAGACAGTGATGCAGTCAATTTGGTGGATTGTGGTGATTGGGAGGCCATGGTGGGTAAGGCAATGGAGGGCATTTGGCCAAGACACTGGGGGGTACTTCCCTACTCTTTAGGGATTTTTAATGTCCACAGAGAGTCAGGACCTCGGTTTAACGTGTCATCTGAAAGAAGGTGCTCACCGAGCAGTATAGAGTCCCCTTCAGTATACTTGGGCATTAGGACTCACACAAACCACAGGGTGAGCGCCCCCTGCTGGCCTCACTCACACCACTTTCAACAGCAACCTAGTTTTTCCATGTGGTCTCCCATCCTGGTACTGACCAGGCCCAGCCCTGCTTGGCTTCAGTGAACAAAACAAAACAAAAAAATAAATAAATAACAGATAAAATAAAATAAAATAAAATATAAATAAAATAAAATATAAAATAAAATAAAATAAAATAAAATAAAATAAAATAAAATAAAATAAATAAAATAAAATAAAGTAAATCACCTTAATGCACTAAAAATATATCCATGTTTTTAAATTCCCCAAAGAGGCATGTGCTATTGTTTAAATGATGCTGGAACACTGTTTTATTAAATGTCATTTTAAGATAAGATGCTGACATGTTCATAAAAGCTTCGGCTTGAGTCTGATCTGAAGCGATATGTGTGAGCAGGTTATTGTTGTACCTTATTGGGGTTACTGGCGGTGATGATCCAAACACACTGAGAGTTGCTTTCATACTGGATGGGGAAATTAGGAGACGTGAACGTTCCTGAAGGACCCAAGAGATTCATCCCGCATGTTTTGACTGCAAATACAGAGCATTATAAATCATTACTTCTGTCATAGTCTTTCACAGATAAAAATCATGTTTGAAATGATGAGAGGTCAAAGTAAATTGTGTGAAGCATATTTGTGTGGACTAATCTTTTAAACTGAGCTGTAATCGGCGGCGGGAATCAATGGTATTGAGCTGTGGGATTACGGTTCATCAGTGGATCTGAAGTCTGGTTTAATCTCCTCTGGTTTATTGAAGACGGTGGTCTAACCTTTACAGACGGGTCTGTGGTCGCTCCAGGCTGCAAACACCTCCGCCACTCTCTGACACGTGATGCTCTTGGATCCCTGAAGCACATGATCTCCGTCACAGGTGAACTGAACCGTCGCTCCGATGCTGGGGAGAATAAACACGTGAGATGGAGAATGGATCAGTGGTCTGACAGATTGATCAGCGCTGGGCCGCGGCTTCATGTCACAGCAAATGTCAGCAAGGAATTTAATCAGGGGCTCATTGATAGTCATGTGACTAGGAACAGGAATACTCTATAGTGAGGAAATGTCCTATAACTGCTTGCTACCATTGATAATGATAACTTTAATTTGCTCATTTTTACAGCTTTTGTACACAGGAATACATTAATAATTACATTTTAAATTAAAACTATTATATGCAAAAATAAAATATTTAGCTAAAATTATATTTTATAATTAATAGAAAATGAAAAATAATAAATATATTATAATTTTTTATTAATATTTACATGCGTCAATAAAAGATAACTAGTTTTTTGTTGTTATATATGTAAATAGTTTTTTGCTAAAGTTTATAGTTGTGGGTGATTAAACACATTGTTAAACATTTTACATTTATTGAATTGACAATTAAGTATTAACTAAAACTATTAAGCTATTAACTATTAGCTTTCAGCATTAAATAATAAATTATACAACATAATTACAAACAACAAATATTAATATTTAAGCAAATAAAATAGAACAGATCATATTAAATGTTTAAAAATATGTAAAACATTAAATGTTAACATTTAATTTTAGCTGAATTACTATCAATATTAAATAATTTTAATATTTACACATGTCAATAAAACGTAACCTTAGATGTTGCTTTTGATTTGCTATATTAACAGATACATACACAGATACAGTTAGGTCCATAAATATTTGGACATCGACACAATTCTAACATTTTTGGCATTACACACCAACACAATGGGACGGGCATGAAATGAAACGAATAAGATGTGCTTTAACTGCAGACTGTCAGAGAGGGGTCTGGCTGCAGACTCAGTGTAGATGCAATCTGAGACGCATCCAATGCTTTTTAATGTGCTCATGTAACCCCACCCCTCACAGTGATGTCACTAGGTCCATTGAGTGCATTGTGTCTGACATTGCATCTATGAGCGATGCAATCTCAGCTTGCATCATAAAAGCTGCATCCAGATACTATTGGACTGTCAGCGATGATTTGAGGGTATTTGCATCCAAATCAGGTGAAAGGTGTTGGAATTACAATAGTTTGTATTTGTGCCTCCCACTTGTTAAGGGTACAAAAGTAATTGGACAGAATAATAATCATATATCAAACTTTCACGTTTTAATACTTAATTGCAAATCCTTTGCAGTCAATTACAGTCTGAAGTCTGGAACGCATAGACATCACCAGATGCTGGGATTCATTCTTGGTGATGCTCTGCCAGGCATCTACTGTAACTGTCTTCAGTTTAGGCATGTGCCGGTATCACATTTTCATGCTGCGATTAATTGATTGAGCTTTTATCGCGGTATACGGTATTATCACGATATTGTAATTTTACTAAAGAAACAGGTAAAAACAACACAAAGAACTTCAGTTTCGTCAGCTTAGTAACTTTAATAACTTTTTAATTAACTACAAGTACTTCAAACATTTAAATACAAATAAATATAAATAAAACAATACACAATATAAAAGTAAACTTGAGCAATTATATCAAAGTGAATGTGCAAAGGGAAACCGTCTTCGATCAGCAATCGTGGAATGAACTGCCAACTATTCCAGCATGTTTTATGCAGCAGATGCCTTTCCAGCCACAACCCAATATTGGAAATCACCCATTCACACTCATTCACACACACTCATACACTACAGTCAATTTAGCTTATTCAATAATAAACATAACAAAAACTGCCTGCTAATGCATGGGTAAATCTTCAAAGGGAACAGTGTTACATTTTAACCCTCTTTCACCTCATCCTGCTTGCTGTTTCACTATCTACTCCCCTACTGTGCAATAAATATGTGCAATACTTTCTCATACGCACTTGTACACAGCACCTTATATCAATATACAATGCAATACTTTCTACATTTGCACTTGTACACAGCACCTTATAACCTGTATATTTATAACAATCTGTACATACAACTCAACATCCAGGTTTCTTCACTAACCGCATCTGTTTAATGTTCATCATTTTTTATTATTATTATTTTATTTTTTCAGATTATTTTGTGTTGTCACTTGTCACTTTATGTACACTGGAAGCTTCTGTAGCCAAAACAAATTCCTTGTGTGTGTGAAGCACACTCGGCAATAAAACCGATTCTGATTCTGATTCTGATTCTGATCTAAACAATGAAAACATAATATAAGTCAAATTTGTTTCATTTTGATATTATGATTAACAGACACCAAACAGCCTCGTGTAGCTGCATATTTTTATGAGCATCATCTTCACACTGCATATTTATAACAAAACAGGGCTTAAATATAACTGTCTCCTTTCATTTCCATTGAAAAGAATGAACTTTACCCTGTCTCTTTTGCAGAATATCAGTTTTAATAACCAATAATGGCCATTATAACAGTATAACGTGCATTAAATTTAAACGATAAAGGTAAGCAATCAGTCAATGTGCAGAATCAGTGTATGTGGTTACATAAATTAATATATTAGCTTATCTTTGCACTCAGCCAAAACAGTTAACTGAGAACAAGTGATTCAAAAGACATAAGAATTGTTAGATAGAGACAACAAGATGAATTCAATATCACGTTTAACAACTATAGTGAGATGAGATCACCCAGCAGATGAACTGTCTGACATGCACTATACACTCACCTGGGGTTTATGCTTACCCGCTGAACTAGTGGCTGCAGCTCTGGGCAGAGAGTGTGTGGTCACGTGATTTGCGTTTTTAGCCGTGTACTAGAATGAACAGAGAACTTTTCAGAATCGCTAAATGAAACGCCGGTGTATTTCCCGCGATTTCTCTGCGCCTCTCTTGCGTTTCTTCTCTCTGACTCTCGACTATTTTGACAAATACACACAGACGACGCACGCTCACACGAAGTCCAAAATAGGAGTTTGTGATTGGGCCAGCCCAATGTCAATACCGAAAACAACCAATGGGCTGCAGAGTGTCACATGGACCGGCCCGGTCTGTCTGTCCGGGAAAAAAAAGCATCTACTTTCAGAGAGTCACAGATCACAGCAGCGTCAATCAATAAGGCAGAAAAAAACGATAGGCTGCTAAGCCTTTTATGGGCCGATCAAATCATAAGACGATGATCAGCCCGGCCCAAAAAGTACGTCGGCCCACCGGGAAAGTGCCCGGTCTGCGTGTGAGGATTATAGTGCGGTGGCAGCGGCGGCACACAGGGTTTCTACATGTGGGGATTGTTTACATCAGAGTGCGCATCAGTTCTGCGCAGCATATACGCAGTGTTTCTTCAAGCGGTTGATGGAAAATAAGCTAAGGCGCGTTCTAAGTATATAAATTCGGATCTATTATTTTTCCACGGTATTTTGAAGTGCCCGCGATAACAATATCGTGCATATTCATTACCGTGATTTATCGCATTACCGAATACCGGCACAAGCCTACTTCAGTTCCTGCTTGTTGTTGGGGAATTTTCCCTTCAGCTTTGTCTTCAGGAAGTGAAATGCATGCTCAATCGGATTCAGCTGAGATGATTGAGTTGGCCATTGCACAACATTTCACTTCTTTCCCTTTAAAAACTCTGGTTGCATTTGCAGTATGCTTTGGGTCATTCTCCATATGCACTGTAAAGCACAGTTAGATCTGAAGTATTTGGCTTACTATCAAATTGTGGCTTACTATACCGTTGTGAAGGGTGTTTTCTTCACCAGGGAAAGAATATTGTGGTCATCTACCACAGTTGTTTTCTGTGGTCTTCCAGGTCTTTTTGGTGTTGCTGAGCTCACTGGTGTGTTTTTTTTTCTTTTTAACAATGCTCCAAACTGTTGTTTTGGCCACGCCTAATGTTTTTGAGTTCTCTCTGATGATTTTGTTTTGTTTTTTCTGCCTAATGATGAATTGCTTGAATGATAGTGACAGCTCTTTGGATCTCATCTTGAGAGTTGACAGTAACAGATTCCAAATGCAAATAGCACACTTGAAAGTTACTCGACCTTCGAAATGGACCTTCTATCTGCTCATTATAATTGGAATAATGAGGGAATAACACACACCTGGCCATGGAACAGCTTAGAAGCCAATTGTCCAATGACTTTTGGACCCTTAACAAGTGGGAGGCACATATGCAAACTGTTGTAATTCCAACACAGTTTACCTGATTTGGAAGTAAATAACCTCAAATTAAAGCTGACAGTGTGCAGTTAAAACGCATCTTTTCATTTCAAATCGATTGTGGTGGTGTATAAAGCTAAAAATGTTAGAATTGTGTCAATGACCAAATATTTCTGGACGTAACTGTACATAAAAAAATATTTTGCTAAATTTATATTTTTTAACAATATATATATATATATATATATATATATATATATATATATATATATATATATATATATATATATATATATATACATATATACACATATATATATATATATATATATATACACACATTAAATGTGTAAATGCTTTATATTAAATCAATGACCATTAAATATGAACCAAAACTATTAATTAACAGTATTCAGTAATGAAGCAAATAAAATTTGATTAAATAATATTTAATACGGATATTTCTACCATGTAAAGTTTATTTATAATTGATATTCATATTAATATTTATCAAAAACATTTTGCCAAAAAGATTAGGTAGAATAGCTCAACGTTTAGATTTAGGTCCCTCATTGCAAATGAACAAACAAATGATTGGTTTTACATACAATTTTTTAAAGATTGCCATAAACTTTTAACATTTGCATTCATGAGCAAAGCTTTGACAACTGCATGACATCACCCTTTTTTACTTTATCGCCTCTATGTTCAGCCTGAACACAGAGAGAAGCTCTACCTGTAATCAGTGCCAATGCGTTTGCCGTTCTCTGGTTCTCCAGGATCTGGGCAGAAGTTGGAGACCTGCTTGACCATCCCCTCATTCACTGCAGGAGGAGAAATAAAAACATCAGCCTTCATCACCCGAGGCCTGTTGCACAAAACGAGTTGAACAAACTCCAGGTTGTAAAGTACATTTTGGATTGACAAATTCAAAGAAATGTAAACTGGTTAAAAATCAGATTAAGTTGTTTCACAAAGCTTGATATAAAGTTCTGTCAACTCAGGTTTAAACCAGAGTTGGCGATTAACTCAGGAGAGTGTGCAGATGAAAGCGCAGCAAATGGTCAATAAGTTCAACAATACTTAGCAACAAAATTTGAATGTTCCTCTCATTATATTTAAGCATTTAGCATTATTTTATATTATATGTTTTCATAGAGATTTGGGTCGCCAAATACCCAGATATGTAATAATGATAATAATAATAATATAGTAGTGTCAATGTGTGACAACTACAAGTAATAAAACATACTACAAGTGTCATGGATCTCATGTGTACTTCAAATAATCCACCTGGTTTGAACCACAATAACTGGATTTCCATCACTCTATGTTAATATGCATTTTGAAGTATCGCCTGAGAAACGAGCTAGGGAAATGCCCAATTTTAAATAGCATTTCTTAATTCACAACAACATTTTTGGGGTGGTTTTGGATTTGTGTGAGAAGGGCTAATGTTAATCATAGAAGACTTAAAAATGCATCTGGTAAATAAATTCTTTTGTAGCAAACATTACACCCAAGTGACTCAGTTATGCTTGTCTTGTTTACTACTGGTTGCTAGGTTACCAATACTACACCCAGCCACTCTAAAAATGAAGTGTGAAGATGAAATTTGGACGAACAAACGTGCAGCAAACAGCCAATCACATGACAGATGAGTACAGCAAACAGCCAATCACATGACACTGACTGTTTGAGGTCTGGAAACGCTGGCTGATTTGTACTGAACTAAACTGAGCTGAATTATTTGGCTCACTAAGTTGTTTGACTGACTAAATCAACCAATCATGTTTCATTTTGTGGCGAGCCATGTTTGTGGGCTTGGAAAAGTCCTCAGAATAACAGCCTGTCATGCAACTTCTCTGATTCAGGAATGTTTCAGTTTTACATTTATTAATGAGCACTGTTATTCAATATAAACTTCGCAGCTTTTTTATCCGCTCAGATTTGTTTCTAGGAGGGCTGATTAACATTGCTGCACACTCGACAACCGGAAATCTTACAAGTTTAAACCAATCAGAGGACGACTGAGGATCTGCTGATGTGTTTCCTGAAAAGTGTGACATGTTCCTCGGACGTGTATCCAAAGTAAACTAAACGCAAACTTACCAGGGTAAAAAAACATAACCGATATTGTGCAACAGGCTTCAGATCATCCACTGCTAAATCTTTTCCATGACGAGGTGTTAGCAAACCATAATTACCGCAGGAGCCACCAAATGTGGGTAATTTAAGCGAAGCGTTTAGAAAGGGGTGTTTGGCAGCAGACCGGGGTCCTGAATAAGACCCGATAATTCACTCATAACTCATATTTCCCAATGCGTGATGCAGACACTGTGAAATAGAGGCTCATAAAAATTCTATCCGCTTGTAATTAAGTGTTTGGAGTGCTACATTGTCGAGGGCAAAATGAATCATGGGCTCCGGCGTTTCATTATGACTGCGCTGCACGTGGAGTCATAAAAAACAGGAAAGCATTTCCACAGATAGAGGCTGAAGCATAATTGCAGAACATCATTTTTTTGCTGAATGAATGTTACACATAAATAATATAATTATTTTATAATATGTTATATAATTATATAACAATAATAATAATATCCTTTTTTGGGCTAAATTAATAAGTAGCAAAAACTAATAATAAATATAAAAGTATTACTATCGGGGCTTGACATGAACTTTTTTGATCACTAGCCACTGTGGCTAGTAGTTTCCCAACATTACTAGCCAGTCTGCATTTTCACTAGGAAAATATTTTTTAAATGCATAAATATGACTGACATGTTAAAAAAACTTGATTAAAATTTAGTGTTAGGTCCACATGCCTCCTCATTCATTTCACTTTTTGTGTGTCATGTATATGCAAATGGGTCATGGTATCATAGTGTCCTATAACAATTAGTTTTTATTTCACATGACTTTTCAGAACTCAAAATTACGGATTTACCAAATTCATCTCTGACCACACCAAACAATAATTATTTCTTAGCCACAAATTTTAAATGTGTCAAAACAAGCTAAATATAGCTGTATACTATAGTTTTTATTTAACAAAACATTTCTTTAAAAAACAAAGAAAAACAAATGACTTTTAAAAATAATTATTGTCATGTATCAAAAATATGCACAGTAATCTGTCCTCGCTAAAGGTCTCTCAGATCACCAGTTAACTACACATAAATGGAGAGTTAATCTCATTTTAAAGCAATGTTATTGTAAAAAAATTATAATTAAACCATATTAACAAAAATAACTGTAAGCAAAAGAAAGCAGGTGAAAAACATACCGTGTGAGATAATGAAAGGATGATCAGACACACACGGTTAAGGCCAATTAGTAATCTATTCAAAGCAAAAGCAACCGGTGCTGCTTACAAAAAGACAAATTTGAAGCTCTTGAAAGCAGCAAGACTGTGGGTTCACTAGCATAACTTTTTTTGTCTGGTCTATTTGAAAGAGAACCGATCACAGTTGCGTTTCCAGACACGGTTGCTTCACGCAAGGAAACAGGAGCGCGCACGCGTTTTGTCGCGTGCATCATCACATCCAAATAAAGTAAATTATTAACCTGTACCTTTATTTATACTCAGGATTATTGATATTTCTATTTTATTTTAGGTACACTTCAAATAACTGTGTTGAGCTGTTACTTAGATTGAACATTTATCATTGTGTGTGTTGAACTGCTTGAATTAAAATGAAATAAATGGAAAATGAAATGATAAATAAGTAATATATAGGTAATAAGTAATAAAATAAAACTAAAAATTAAATTAAATAATAAATTAATAATTAAATACATAAATAAATAATTAAAACTAGAACCATACATGTTTTTTATATTTGTTAAAATATTTTACATTTATTTTAAAATTATTATAAAGTAAATATGAATCATTCATATAAATATAGAGCTCATGTTTCATTAAAATAAAAAAAAGAAAAGAAAGTTACAGGTTACTCAATTACAACCAATCAGAGTAAATGAGTGACTTTATTTATATTCAGAATTATTGTTAGTTCTATTTTATTTAAGGTGCACTTCAAATAACTGTGTTAGCTTTTACTTAGACTTAAAAATTACTATTGTGTGTGTGTATATTTTATTCAAACCCAACCTGCTTAAATTAAAACTATATAAATGGAAAATAAATTAAATAGCAAATACAATAAATAAATAAATAAATAAATAAATAAAATAGAAAAATAATAAAATAAAATATTGTTTTTAAATATTGCTCATTTAAAAAGAGCCGAATCAACTACAATTCTTGAGTTTTTAGGGGTCAACTCTTACGACTAACGTTTAATAATTTTTTTTTTTTTTTCGCACTCTTGTGTGTCTTTTCTTTTGTCCCGCTTTCTTGTGATGTTTTTTGTTATTCCACAGGCTCCCATTTTAATGTGGTCCAGGCTCTGATTGGCTGCTGGTTGCGGAGAGCTATAAAACGGATCTTCCGGCAGAGTTTGAGGAGCTCATTTGTGGTGTGATGATTGCTGAAAGTGGAAAGCTCCTGGATCTCCTTACCCCTCCAGCCGACGACCAAACTTTTTTTCGAAATGTTTGCTTGCAACTTTAAGAGCTTGAGCTTGTAGGGGTGGCCTGACTATTTATTTGATTACTTTTGACTTTGTTTATGTTTAGGGAGAAAGGTAAGGAAAGCTTCCTACATTTTTCTTTAAAGACTTAAAGCAGGGCTATTCAATTGGCGGCCCCCGGGCCGAACCCGGCCCAAGGCAATTTGTTCTGGCCCTCCAAATAGTGTGACCAAGATATCAAAAATAAATTTAGTTCAGTCGAAAAACGGCCGCTATAGTTATGAAGAGTCTGTTCAATACAGCACAAGCTGCAATTGAGGGCTGCGCAGAGTGTGAGTCACCTGACATTAAGCGAGTGGCACGTGCAGCTGAAAACATTTGGATATGTTTGTAGAAAAGGCCTTTTGTACAATGCACTGATATCGTTAATAGGGATGCAATGATTAGCTGATTTTACTAGAACACTAATCCACAAATAGATGTACTCCACCCACCTTCTACTTAAACCAATCAGACACCAGCCAGGCAGTGCTGACCAATCGTTGCTCGTTCTCACTCCAACCAATCACGCTTTGCCTTACAATGAGAGCGGGACCAGCCGTAATTAACCAGTCTCTTCAAAATGGACGGCCAGGACAGTTCAAGACAGGTCAGTGGTGCTCATCACAGCATTGTTGTAATAATATGGAGCTGTCCTGGCTGTCCTTTTTGAAGAGACTGTTTAATGGAATGCACAGCATATGGGCTCTTATATTGCTGTTGTGTCTTCACTTATACTGCAAGTCATCTCTCCGACCCCTCATTTAGGCTGTTTTTCATGAACTGGCCCCCATGACAAACTAATTGAATAGCCCTGACTAACAGGTTATTTACTTGGCAGACTCTTTTGATATTTTGCCCTGTGGTCACCCTGAAGCGATGCTCATTTAAATGGCTACTTTTTTCTATAATAAATCTATTCAACTACTCTTGTTGCAGTCATACGTACAGTATATGCCTGTATGTTTTGCTTATGTGTGCGCTCTCTCCCTCTCTTTCTTTTTCTCTCTCTCTCTCGCTCGCTCCCTCTCTCTGTGTGTCAATTCTCAGGATCGCCCACTCCAGTATCCCATTCGACCGTGAAGACGTCAATCTCCACTACACCCTGTGACGTCATCACAGTCGCTGCCAATCAGGATGGGAGCTCAAAATTTAAAGGGACACGAGTAGGAAAGCTCATTCTGCTTGCTCGGTTTTGCTTGCTTTCTTTTGCTTGCACTTTTTGTGTGTGTTTGGCTTGTTGTTATGTGCTGTTGGTGTGAATTTAGAGTTTTGATTTTGGTCTTGTTTTTGGTCGCTGTTTCCTTATTGTATGTGTGTGACAATTCCCTGATCCCTGGTGTCAGCCTTCCCTTGGGATTCGAGGAGTTTAGATGTCACGTAACATACACCTCGCATCACATAGATAACTCCACTGTCCAAACACACTAGTTTAGAAGTGAGCGCCACCCGGTGTAAGTCATCTCAGTATCTTTGGTTAGAAGAGTAGTTTAGCTATAGTGTGAAAATGCTGAAGATGTTTTCTTTGTTTATTTTGTATTAGATAGTTTAGAGGGAACTTTTTCAGATAGATTTGGGGTTTTGTTATATTGCTTTCTTTTATTTGGCGCCACTTAATTCTCGGTTCCTCATTTATAAAATACATTGATTGATTTATTTTCTTTTGTGAGATCTTGTAAATAATATTTGAGTTTTTTTTACTTCTTTTCACTTTTGTAAATGAATTCACTAATTTTTGCAGTATTTTCATTGTCGTTTTGCTATTTTGCCACCAAATCACCACAAAATTTGATCACATTAAATGTTACCTCTTTTAAACCCTCAAGCCAAACTTGAAAGTCATAACAACTCTAAACTGAGTGTGCACGTTTAGTTGTCGACCAAAGGGGATATTTTGCATACGTTTTTTTTTGTTGTTGTTGTTGTTGTTGTTTGTTTGTTTGTTTGTTTGTTTGTTTCCCTTGGGAAATCCCCCACCCACAACCTTTTTCGTTTAATATAACAATAATAATTGTTTTATTTTCATTCCACTTAAATTTGTAAAAACATCTATTTAACTTAATCGATTTGTGTGCATTAACAGTGAAACTAGCAGCATTTTGCTGTATGTTGAGAGCAAAAAAAAAAAATGATTTGCTTCTACGTTTCGTCACAATGCATCCATTAAAAAGCAGTTTCTCATTCCACTGCCTGCACAAATGATTTGCACAGATATCGATGGCGCATCAGCATGTGATTCAGGTTACGCCGGCGGTTTTTGGATGACCGTCTCGGCTGAGTAATTAAGACTCGGCTGGAGTGAAATCCATCCACCTGTGAGCCTCTAAAGCCGATCTGACCGTCTCTTCATGCCGATGGGAGACCTGGAAGTCAAGCTAAGCTCCATTCATCAAAATGCAGATTTGGGTTTGGTCCGGTGCGCTAATTTCCTTTGATCCATTTGCTAAACGGCAAGCGGGAGGATTACAAATATGTGGCATTGTTCGTGTTTCGTGTAGAGACCAAAATTATCAGTGCAATAACATGGAGGCAGAATATTAAACAATTAACGGGGAAGGCACATCAGAAAGAAATGAACCAGAGAAGAGCTTTTATGATATTAGAGCAATAATATTAAAAGCCGTAATTACGCAGCGCCTGATGTTTACTTGAAGAAAAAAAAAATACATCTTTGTAAATAGCTGTGAAATGGGAAAATATTTGTCATGATGTTTGAATCATTTTGTATTTCGATTGCAAATGACTTCAATTAAATTACTGTGAATAATTAATACTTATGAGGAAAACTTTAAAGGTAACTTTTCAGTATAGGTTCCAATTCCCACTGTTAACTAGTTGTTTATTATAAGTTTTTATTGGAGGTTCATTAGTATTTATAAAGTACATATTCTGTATGATCTTATTCTACATCACTAATCAATATCGAAACTTACTTGATATGTATTATTAAGAAACAAATTAGGAGTTTGAGGCAAAATTCAGTTATTTGTACAATTATAGCAAGAATTGTACCTTAAAATAAAGCGTGACCAACTTTCATATTTAAATTACATCACATTGCATTACTTTAAATACAAAAAGGCACTATGGAAGACCAAACCTGCTCAGATGAAAACTAAATAAATGGGAAAAATAAATAAAATAAAATAAAATAAAATAAAATAAAATAGTACAAAAAAAACAAAATAAAATTAAATAAAATACAAAAAACTGAACTAAACTAAAATAAAATAAATACAAAAATTTTATAAAAACAAAAAATACAAAATAAAAAAATACAAAAAATACAACATAAAAAATAAAATACAAAAATTCAAAATAATATAAAATAAAACAGAAATAAATAAAATACGAAAAATAAACTAAACTAAACTAAAATAAAGAATAAATTAAATTAAAAAAATAATTTAATTAAATAAAAATAACAAAATTAAATTAAATTAAATAAAAAACAAAACAAAATAAACAAACAAATATTATTTTATTTATTTTAAAGGCGATCAAAAACGTGGCTGTGTTCACTTTATTGCACAAAGACAATGAAAACATACTTACTGATGGAAAACTTGCTTGTGTTGTCTTTTCCAGGTAATAATTTGACTCCTCTTGATTTAAAATCCCCAGATCGTTTCACTGCTCAGGAAACAAAATAAAAAAAAGAAGAAAGACAAATCAGGCGCATAGTAAATGTAGATGAGATTTTTTAAAGCATGCTGCAGAAGCATGAGCAATAGTTTCAAAAATGTTAATTAGAAAACAAGTTAAAATGTCAAAACAAATTGGCTCATCTCAGCCAGGTTCTGTGTAAAATTATTCATTCCATTCATAATTCATTTCTCTCTCTCTCTACACTTATGCTGTGCTTCCAGTTCTGTAATTCATTTCTGAAATGTTCTACAATTAAATCTGATTCAAATAAATAAATAAATAACTTGTGGACCAGGCTTTGATTCAACCTCTGACATGCCACCTTCCGCTCCATCAAGTCATTTATTGTAATTATCAGCTGATTAAGATTAGCAAGGTGATTCGAGATTTAGTCGATATTACATGTAATTACTTTGAAGAACAGGGTGAATCAAAGGAAAGCTGTCGGGGTCAAAACGTGACCCAAAATCAAAATGGATTTCATTTAGCAGAGAAAATTAGGACTATTTTGTAAGATTTTGTGCATAATAAGGTGAGATGAAATTAGGAATCCAAGCACATTTGAAGCAGACGTTCAACCAAAGTCCATCTAAAACTAGCAATTAACTAAATTAATCAAACTAATTAAAGACAGATTACTTAACAGAATTTAAGTAATAAATGTTTATTTTGTTTAAACAAATCTCTCTTAAAAATACTGCAAATGAGGAAAATAGACAAGAATCAGCATATTAGTCTGATTTAAGAAATCATTGTTTAAAAAAACAATTATTAAAAATGCAATAATATTTTAACAGTATAAATGATTTTATGGCTACATGGTGGCGCAGTGGGTAGCGCGATCGTCTCACAGCAAGAAGGTTGCTAGTTCGAGCCTTGGCTGGGTCAGTTGGCATTTCTGTATGGCGTTTGCATGTTCTCCCTGTGTTCGTGTGGGTTTTCTTCAGGTCCTCTGGTTTCCCCCACAAGTCCAAAGACATGCGGTACAGGTGAATTGGGTATGCTAAAATTGTCCATAGTGTATGTGTGTGAATGAGTGTGTATGGATTTTTCCCAGTGATGGGTTGCAGCTGGAAGGGCATCTGCTGCGTAAAATTGGATAAGTTGGAGGTTTATTCCGCTGTGGCAACCCCAAATTAATAAAGGGACTAAGATAAAAAGAAAATGAATGAATGAATAACTGATTTTATTCATTTCATTTATTAATTAAATTTTTGTAAATAGGCTAACTAAATGTAGCCCTACAACACTTTTGAATTAAATTAAATTAAATTAAATTAAATTAAATTAAATTAAATTAAATTAAATTAAATTAAATTAAATTAAATTAAATTAAATTAAATTAAATTAAATTAAATTAAAGTCAATGCGGTGGCACAGAAGGGAGTGCTGTCGCCTCACAGCAAGAAGGTCGCTGGTTCGAGCCTCGGCTGGGTCAGTTGACGTTTCTGTGTGGAGTTTGCATGTTCTCGCCGCATTCGCGTGGGTTTCCTCCGGGTGCTCCGGTTTCCCCCACAGTCCAAAAACATGCAGCAGATGAATTAGGTAAGCTAAACTGTCCATAGTGTATGAGTGTGAATGAGTGTGTATGGATGTTTCCCAGAGATGGGTTGCAGCTGGAAGAGCATCCGCTGTGTAAAACATATGCTGGATAAGTTGGCGGTTCATTCCGCTGTGGCGACCCCAGAATAATAAAGGGACTAAGCCGAAAAGAAAATGAATGAATGAATGAATGAATGAATGAATGAATGAATCATCAGCGGATCGCTTGTATGTATTTATGCATCATTTGTATCTCGAATTTAATTCAATTTTCGGTTTAGTCCCTTTATTAATCTGGGGTCGCCACAGTGGAATGAACCACTGTTTTTTTTTAAAAGCCATTTTAAGGTCAAAATTATTAGCCCCTTTAAGCTATATTTTTTCTGATAGTCTACAGAACAAACCATCGTTATACAATAACTTGCCTAATTACCCTAACCTGCCTAGTTAACCTAATTAACCTAGTTAAGCCTTTAAATGTCACTTTTAACTGCATAGAAGAGTCTTGAAAAATATCTAGTCAAATATTATTTACTGTCATCATGGCAAAGATAAAATAAATCAGTTATTATAAATGAGTTATTAAAACTATCATGTTTAGAAATGTGTTAAAAATAAATAAATCTTTCCGTTAAACAGAAATTGGGGAAAAAAAATAAACAGGGGGACTAATAATTCTGACTTCAACTGTATGTGTATATATCTCTGGCTCTAGATAGCCAGTCCTCCACTGCACCTTGGTCCCACATTCATATCAAAGGAGCGCTACTCTGTACCATAATGGTGGCTCTATTGATGCATTCCTTCCAATAGACAACAATAGTGTAGGCGACATATAATGTGAATAGCCATGCAGTATGACAACAGCTGCGAGGAGCATCAATCCAAGAACCAATAGGAGCGCTGAATCTGATGATGCAATCTATGTGACAATTTAAATGACTACGTGAGATGTCAAAACAGTTGACCAAATTGCCGCTACAGATTGTTTACGTTTGCCGTGAGGAATCATTTCAGATAGATAGTGAAAGTGTCACGGATGGATGATGTCAAACTCCAGGGGAGTTTTCTTCTGCGTTTGGTGAGTCTTGATTGTCGTTCAGTCTGACATTATGACAGCTGAGATCTTACAGTGTGACATGGGAGCCATGTTCGTGCAGTGTGACATGATACATTTATCATTTAGGATTATTAAAAAAATAATAATAATAATTCACACAGTGAGCCGACCTTAACCCTAAAATTAAACTGGACTTTATTCTATTGTAAATGACAACCTGTAAATGTTTTTGTTTTTTTCTGAGATTTGCCTTAAGCAATTACCAGACATAAGTAACATGAAATCATTTTAAATCCAATCATAGTTAAATGAAAACCTTTGCAAACTGTACCTTGATATTGAGCGCTGAATCCTTTATGCCGATGGCTGTTGTCTGTTACGAAATGAAGTCGTAGCCAGTTCTTGTTGCTGACTATTGGCACAGGAATATTAATTCCAGATAACCTGTAAAAAAAGTTGCAGACAGATCAAACTATTGCCTTTGCTGTATCTTTTAAATGAAATCAATTTCCTCATAATTTTGAATCTACTTATAATCCACCTATTTGAGAACGGGGAGAAAAACTGACTTCACAAGAAAACATAACTTTCACATCTCGAAAAAAAAGTGGAAAATTAAAATAAATCCATTTGAATGAAAAAATTATATTATTTTTTAAACAAGGAGGCGTGTCCCCTAAACCCCACCCCTAAACCCAACCATCATTTGGGGAGGAGCAATTCACATTAAAATCCATGTACTGTATGAGATCATACAATGAATTGCCAATTTCTGATTTGTTTGTGTTATGAATTGCCTTAAATTTGTGTTGGAAAACATGAAGGTTTTTATATCTTTGCTACAATGCTACAAAAATAAAAATGTATTAAAAGATTTTTTTATCCGATGTGATAGAAGTCTCATGTATCCCCCAAAAAAGTGTCTGAAGTTGCAGCTCGAAATATCCTAGTCATCACTTATTATATAATCCCATGAATGCTTTATTTGAGTGGAACCAAAAACAGAATATCTTCATGTGAATTTTTTTTTTACTTGTCCTATAACTTTCCTAATAAACCTAACTTACCTAATTAACCTAATTGAACTACACTGAAAAAAGGGATTACTGTAAAATGTACAGCAAGTTACTGTGAAATTGGGTTGCCAGTAAGACTCAATTTAGAAGGTCGCTGTAAATTAATAACTACAATTTAATGTAAAATTTACAGTAACTTACTGGCAATTTTGGTGACCAATAACACTGTCAATTAATCCTTACAATTTAGTCAAATTTATAGTAACTTACTGACATTTTGGGGGCAGTAAGACTATTAATTTACAATTGCACTGTAAATTAATCATTAATGTTTACTATAAAATTTACAGTACCTTACTTGCAATTTTGGTTGCCAGTAAGACTAATAATTTACACAATTTAACACAATACAAACAAAAAAATATATAATTTACTGTAAAATTTACAGTAACTTACTGGCAATATTGGTTGCTAGTAAAACTAAATTCACAACTGCACTATAAATGAATAATTACAACTTACTGTAAAATTTACAGTAACTTACTGGCAATTTTGTTGCCAGTAAAACTGTAAATTTACAAGCTCGCTGCAAATTAATAATTACAATTTACTGTAAAATTTACAGTAAATTGCAATTTTGATTGCCAGCTTGACTGAATTCACAAGTACACTGTAAATTAATAATTACAGCTTACTGTAAAATTACCAATAACTAACTGGCAATTTTGGTTGCCAGTAGGACTGTAAATGTACAAGCATGCTGTAAATTAATAATTACAATTTACTGTAAAAATATACAGCAACTTACAACTCGGTTGCCAGTAAGAGCATAATTTTACAAGTGCATTGTAAATTAATTATTACAATTGTAATGTTAAAAAATACAGCAAAACTGTAATAATTTGCAGAGTGCTTGTGAATCTTAGTCTTACTGGCAACCAAAGTTGCCAATAAGTTACTGTAAAATATTACAGTCATTTTTTACAGTGTAGTCAAGCCTTTTAATAGCACTTTAAGCTGGATACGATCATGCAAAATAACTAGACCAATATTATGTGCTGTTATAACAGTGACAGATGAAGATGAAATGTTAGCTCTAAGGAATGAGTTATTTCAAAACTAGTATGTTGATAAATTTGTTGAAAGAAATCAATCTGTTAAACATCCCTTGGGAAATATTTAAAAATAATAGAAACTTCAAAGGAGGGCTAATAATTAGGAATTCAGCTGTATTTCTGTGTCACTCTTTAAATGCAAATGTGCTTGTGCTCTTCCCGCCCCCTTTCCAGAAGAGGGTGGAGACTTTACATATTATGCTTTGTTTGTTCTAACAACAACAAAAAGCAAAACATCAGCATGTGTTTTACATCTTTGTCAGCTTAAACTCCTGATATATAGATTTCCAAAAAGACATGAAGAGCACACAGAGAAAGGTGTCAGACTGAATGTCGCATGAGTATTAAACTGTCAAATACACACAAGGTTATGTCACAAGCACACAAAACACAGCTCATATCATGTTGGTTGTGTCAGCATATGTAAACAACTGTGAGGGGGAAAAAAATCTCTTGTGTTTTAGTATATTCGATTTAGGAAACAGGCGACAACACTCCGAACATAACTCAAAAAAGCTTAAAAGGCACAATAGGACTCCTTTATAAAATATATAATATGATTGTATCATGACACTTCAACCAATGCTAAAAAAGGAAAAACTCTATGAAGTGGTAATATCTTCCATGTATATTAAACCGAGCCTTTTCAAAGCAATCTCATGGCAATTTGTAACTTTTGATTTAAGATCTTGTAAGATCCTATTCATACATTTTAGTTTGGTTTGTTCATCCCCCAATGGCAGTGGGGTTTAAAAGGTTGCAAAACACCAAACACGCATTTTTTTGAGATGTTAACAGTCATATATAAGGTTGAAGTCAGAATTATTAGCCCCCCTTTGATTTTTTATTCTTTTTTAAATATTTCCCAAATAATGTTTAACAGAGCAGGGAAATTTTCACAGTATGTCTGATAATGTTTTTTCTTCTAGAGAAAGTTTTTTTTGTTTTATTTCGGCAAGTTTTATTTTTTAAAATCCATTTTAAAGTCAAATTTATTAGCCCCTTTAAACTATATATTTTTTCGATAGTCTACAGAATAAACCATCGTTATACAATAACTTGCCTAATTACCCTAATCTGCCTAACCTAATTAACCTACTTAAGCCTTTAAATGTCACTTTAAGCTGTCTAGAAGTGTCTTGAAAAATATCTACAATAGTAAAATAATATTTACTGTCATCATGGCAAAGATAAAATAAATCAGTTTTTATTAGAAAAGAGTTATTAAAACTATTATGATTAGAAATGTGTTGAAAAAAATCTGCTCTCCGTTAAACAGAAATTGGGGAAATAAACAGGGGGGCTAATAATTCAGGGGGGCTAATAATTCTGACTTTAACTGTATGTCCCACATTGCTAAAATCACCATTGGATTGGAGAATGCGGTCGGCAAAAGGTAAGGTCGGCAAAACTTAAGGGGGGGGGGGGGGGGTGGAGGTTGTCAGTTTCAATCGTTGAAAGTGGAGAGCGTGGGGGGGAGGGGGTGTATTTGGTGTATATGGGTTTGGTGGATGTGGTCGGCGAAAGTGAAAGTAGGGGAGTTGTTGGGGGGTTCGTGCGGGCCCTAAATAGCCAGCGTCCTGTGCACTCTATCCCCTTTTTTAACCCACTAGCAAGACTCCTGCTCATAGTACCTTGGTGTCAATCACATCGAATACGCTTTTACGTTCTAAAAACATTCCATATAATGCACGAGTGTTGATATGATACTGTTGATATTGGTATAATTGTAATATTTAATAATATTGTGAAATTCAAGATTTGTGAGTCATACAGCACCGGATAACTCAAAACAGCAACCACAAGTCCCTCCTCAATCTTCAAATGTCTTTGCAGTCATCTAAACGTTAACCCTGCCTCTGCTTTTATTTGATTATATAGAGAATAAAAAAGACACGACTGACGTAACGTTCTTTTAATCATGAAGTTCATAAAAAAAGTATGAAATAAATCAATAAAAAAAAATTTAAAAGAACTAAAAATTAAAAAGTAAAATGACTGGACTAAACACTAGAAAAAAATAGTAAGTGCTAAAACAAACAAACAAACAAACAAACCAACACATAAATGAAAAATAATTGTATAAATTATTAAATGAATAAATAGTGAAATTAATACCAAAAAACATTGGTCAATGGACTTTTTAAAATGTGATTACAAATAAAATTAAATTAAATACATATAAATAAAATATGTATTTTTTAATCATAACTTTGTAATAATTAATTTTAGGTATGATTTTATTGTATTTTATTGTTATGTGTCTATGTGACTGTCACAGCACGAATCGGCGAAACGCGAGGCACATAATCAGCGTGCAAAATGTTCGGGGCCATTAGTAAGTCATTCAAAAAAAGGAGTCTCTCAAAGCAAAAACTGCAAAAAGGTACCATCACAGTGGCAGATTTTGTACAGTTTTTTCTGAGTGTGTATTGACTAATATTAATAACACAAATAAATAAACATAATATTGATCTTATGCAACACCCATCTAAATGTGTACTGTGGAAAATTGGTTATAATAATACTACATTAAATGCATTTAAATAAATATGCACAATTTATGACCAATGGTTCTTGTATAGCTCAGACTGTAAGGCACGGTGTTTGCAAAAACATGGTCATAGGTCCAATTCCCAGTGAATGCATGAGCTTATAAAACTGTACACCTTGAATGTAGTCTAAGTGGCATCGGATAAAAGCATCTGCCAAATGCATGAATATATATATATGTCATTATG